>NC_044058.1:29785282-29834208 GCF_902167405.1 Gadus morhua | reverse complement strand
CCCCCCCCCCCCCCCCCGGGGGGCAGGGCTGCTTGGAGCTCAGAGTGAAGGACGAGGGGAGCAGAACTGGCAGAGAGAGAAACGAGAACATGAACACATGTCAGACAGGAGGGGTACAGACAGGCTGACACCAGACAGACAGGCTGACAACAGACAGACAGGCAGAGAACAGACAGACAGACAGACAGACAGACAGACAGACAGACAGGCAGGCAGGCAGACAGACAGACAGACAGACAGACAGACAGACAGACAGACAGACAGACAGACAGACAGACAGACAGGCAGACAGACAGGATCGAGCAACAGACACAAAGGCTCACACACAGACCAAGAGGACAGGATCACAGAGGACTCTCGATCCTCGCTCGTTATTGGACATGGATGCTGTCTGTGGCTGATGAGCTGGGCAGGAACAACATAGAGGCTAGGTCCTAAAACCACCTGGTCTGTCCGTCCCGAAGACAGAGGGACGGACAGACCAGCAGACAGACGGACGTGGGTAACGTGTCTGTGTGTCAGAGCAGCACGCACAGCGAGTGAATGAAGACATAATCCAGAGGCTGGAGCCAGCAGGAGGGCTGGTGAGACGCCACAGGTCAGCGGAGGTGAGGCGGTAATGGTTCATGTTAATCAGAGAGGCGTACACATGGCCGTACCTCCCTGCTGCAGCCCCCCGGCAGCCTAGCCTACAGGTGGCATTAACACCTCAGACATGGACGTGATTCAGACGGTTCGCTGTGAGCCATGTGGCTCTGCCTGTTCCACGCCTCTATCCTCCCGGCTCCCGGCTCCTAATCCCCCCTCCCTCGTTGAGACACATCATCTGGGCCGGGGTCAGGGGTCAGCCAGGGCAATGAACAGGGGCAATACAGCGGGAAAAGATTCCCCTTCAAACCCCACCAGCACACCAGTTCAGGACAGTGTGATAATTCATGTTGGGTCCGTTTTTTGTTCGTTTTTAGTTTTTTGTATGCTTGTATATGTGTGTGTGTGTGTGTGTGTGTGTGTGTGTGTGTGTGTGTGTGTGTGTGTGTGTGTGTGTGTGTGTGTGTGTCTGTGTGTGTGTGTGTGTGTGGTGTGCGTGTGTGTGTGTTGGTGCGTGTGTGTGTTGGTGCGTGTGTGTGTGTGTGTGTGTGTGTGTGTGAGTGTGTGTGTGTGTGTGTGTGTGTGTGTGTGTGTGTCTATGTGTGTGTGCACATGCGTGTGCGTGTGTGTCCATCTGGACATGTGGGGAGCAGGTCCCCCAACTATGAGGTCATCCATCACATGGCTGGCCTTTAGATTAGAGTCACATCGATCTGCTGGAAGCTGACAAAAAGCCTCACAAGAACACACACACACACACACACACACACACACACACACACACACACACACACACACACACACACACACACAGACACACACACACACATGCACAAACAACCTAACATATAGCACACACACACACAAACGCACAACCCACCTCACCTAGACACACAGACACATGCACACATGCACACATACATACACGCACACACACACAAACTACCACGCCAAGAACACACACACACACACACACATGCACAAACAACCTGACCAAGAACACACACACACACACACATGCGTGTGTGTGTGTGTGTGTGTGTGTGTGTGTGTGTGTGTGTGTGTGTGTGTGTGTGTGTGTGTGTGTGTGAATGCATGCCCTCAAATAACCAACCACACACATTCACAAGTACACACTCACACATACCTCCACAACAACGCTCACAAACACACCCATCTACTACCAGAGACACGCACACACACACCCGTACATACACAAAAACACACACACATACACACACACACAGGCAAACACACACACACTTACAGATTTCCACAAACACAAACACACCCATACATACATCCATAAACAGACATACACACACACACACACACACACACACACACACACACACACACACACACACACACACACACACACACACACACACACACACAGACACACACACACAGACACACGGCTCTCCTTCCAGCGCCCTCGTCCCTGACATGCGGACCACCACCCACACACCCAGGGACAATATTGACCAAGGCCCGCGCTAACACAGAGTGATCTGTGCTGTACGCCCCCCGGGCTGGGGGGGCGCTCCGTCCTTGTGGGTGGCTAGTCACTCGTATCCCCCCCCCCCCCCCCCCACACACCCCACCCCACGCCGGACCACCTGAGCATAGCCCCGCCCCCACTCGTCACTTTGTCATCGTCTGTATTTGTGTGGGTGGATGTTTGCGTGTGTGTGTGAGTTTGTCTTTATATGTGTGTTTGTGTGTGTGTGAGTGTGTCTTTGAGTGTGTGTGTGTGTGTGTGTGTGTGTGTGTGTGTGTGTGTGTGTGTGTGTGTGTGTGTCTTTGAGTGTGGGTGTGTGCATACCTGTTTACGTGAGTGTGTTTGTGTGTGTGTGTGTGTGTGTGCGTGTTTTTGTGTGTGTGTGTGTGTGTGTGTTTGTGTTTGTGTGTGTGTTTGTGTGTGTGTGTATGTGTGGGAGGAGGAGGGGAGGAGGGGAGGAGGAGGAGGAGGAGTGGGAGGGGGAGGGGGAGGAGGAGGAGGAGGGGGAGGAGGAGGAGTGGGAGGGGGAGGGGGAGGAGGAGGAGTGGGAGGGGGAGGGGGAGGAGGAGGAGGGGGAGGGGGAGGGGGAGGAGGAGGAGGGGGAGGAGGGGGAGGAGGAGGAGGAGGGGGAGGAGGAGGAGGGGGTTTGGGGAGCAGGAGGAGGAGGAGGAGGAGGAGGAGGAGGAGGAGGAGGAGGGGGAGGGGGAGGAGGAGGAGGAAGTGGAGGGTAGGAGGAGGAGGAGGAGGAGGGCGGCTGAACAGGCTGGGAGATACTAACCCTGTTCACAGCATCATTAAATCTGAGGTGGGACCGTGTGTGTGTGTGTGTGTGTGTGCGTGTGTGTGTGCGTGCGGTGTGTGTGTGTGTGCTCATTATGTGTAGAGAGTGTCAGTGTATTGTCTAGTGTATTGTTTGAAGATTTCAAGATAGTGGAGGGAGGGGGATACATTGACGCCCCGATGAAGTGTGTGTGTGTGTGTGTGTGTGTGTGTGTGTGTGTGTGTGTGTGTGCGTGTGTGTGTGTGTGTGCACGCATATGTGTGTGTGTGTGTATATGTGTGCTTGGCTTGCACATCTGTGTATATGCGTGTGCGCATGTGTGTCTGAATTCGCCAGTGTCTGCATGTGCGTGTGTGTGCGTGTGTGTTTCCGTGCGATCGTGTGCGTGTGGGTGTGTGTTTTTGTGCGTGCAAACTTTCCATGTTTCCTTGGAGACACAAATGAGAGAAGGGAATGTATATCTGCGCCGTAAAGGTGACACTCGCACGGCCCCAGGTTGTACATTGTGCTACGAGGCACCATACGCATCCCATAATAAGCATCTCATCGCCTTGCCCGTCACATACACACGCGCTGTTGGGGAGCCGTACAGAAGGCCGTTATCAGGGGGCGGGGTTGAAGGTCAGACTAATTGGTTACCTTGCCTTGAAGGAGCGAGGCTGAACGTTAATTTATGCACAATGGCACTGGGCCTTTGTTATGGGTTGTTTGGGAGTCATGGCGATGGAACGACACACCTCGCCGTCGGTGCGTACAAAGTCAGAGAGACACACACACGCACACACGGACACCCACACACTGGCACCGACACAAACGTGCACACACACACACACACACACACACACTGGAACCGACACAAACGTACATACACACACAGACACACACTGGCACCGACACAACCATGCACACACACACACACACTGGCACCGACACAACCATGCACACACACACACACACACACACTGGCACCGACACAAACGTACATACACACACAGACACACACTGGCACCGACACAATCACATTTACCCACACATGCACACACATTCACACTAGCACTAACACAAACAAGAATTCAAGACCACTGTTTAAGCACACGATTCGATTCGATTAGAATGCAATACATTGCATGAGGTATATAAGTCAGCATGTCCTGGACAGGATCGAGTTGTTTACACAAATACCTCGATCCTAATTAGGCGAGAGCCAAACACATCACGCCTCACTCAAACAGGTTCTGAATTAATTAAGAGACGTATCAGAACGAGACGGCTAGGCACGCTGTCAGCCACGAGCCGGCAGAACAGCAGGGAGTGAACACGGGCAGCGGGAGGAATAAAGCGATCTTCCTGGAGGACAGATGAAGAGAGGGGAGAAGAGAGAGTTGAGGGTGTGTGTGTGTGGTGGGAGGACAGTGAGGAGAGGAGAGGGGAGAAGAGAGAGTGGAGGGTATGTGTGTGTGGTGGGAGTACAGTGAGGAGAGGAGAGGGGAGAAGAGAGAGTGGAGGGTATGTGTGTGTGGTGGGAGTACAGTGAGGAGAGGAGAGGGGAGAAGAGAGAGTGGAGGGTATGTGTGTGTGGTGGGAGGACAGTGAGGAGAGGAGAGGGCAGAAGAGAGAGTGGACGCAATTCTCTTCACCGCACGGCGTGTGAAGGGTGTCAGGGTGTCAGAGACCGGACTTAGAGGATCTGTGTGTGCAACTGATTTGCATGAAGAGAAAGAAATAGGGGACTTCAAAGGACCCAAGTTTCCAGCAGAGGCCCGTGCTGTATCTTTATATATATCCTGCTGGAGAGCGAGTAAATCCACCCATTGAACCCGCAGCAATACTAGATGCTTAGTGTCTGCTGCCGAAGCAGGACTGGCCGGTCGGAGACGGAGAGAGAAAGCCAGTTGGCTGAAAGGTTGACCAATCTCGTCTCCTTGTGCCCGAAGGGGCCCAATGAAAACGCAAGAATGATTGGAGTTGATTTACGTTCCTGACATCGCTAACCAGATTACCCAACATCCCTTGCAGTGTGATTACTGTGATGCATGGTTTTGCGGATGTGCGTGCGTGTGCTTGCGTGCGTGCGTGCGTGCGTGCGTGTGTGTCTTGTGTTTCTGAAACTCCATAGTCCACACAGACACACAGTGGACTGGAAGGAGATTTGGGATAGAAAGTGAGAATCCAAACTACCAGGGGGAGTTCACATGGTACCTTGGTACTTAGTCTCTGGTATTTATCACAGACACACACAGACACACAGACACACAGACACACACACACACACACACACACACACACACACACACACACACACACACACACACACACACACACACACACAAACACATCCTGCTAATGAAGGCTAGATGACATGGTAAGCCTTTGAAGCTGCTCTTTTTTGTATTGATTGCTCCACAGGATTGATAAATAATTCTGCTTTACATATATCAATGTTACAGCTGGGTTCTCACTGCTAACTAGCAGAACAAAGGTGGATGGCTCCTTTGTACCATGATGAAGCGCATGTTCCTGTTCATCAAGAAGCTGAACCAAAGCGTTAGTTTTGATACGCTGAACATCACAGTGCAGTACCTCCACCGTGAGATGCGCTCCATTGACCTTATCACTTTTAAATATGTTTGACAAAGGAGGTACCGACTCATAAACTATCTCTGCACTGTATTGTATATTCCTATCCTATTTACTACAACTGTGAAACAAATGACAGTAAGAAGATGACAAAGATATAAGATAAGGAACCGAGAAGCACAGAAGCCGTTGATGCCAGCGAGCCCGAGAGGAGCAGAACCATCAGTGTGCCTCTGCCCGTGTGCTGCGGCCTGGGCTCCCACTAACAGGTCCATCCCTTGTGCCGACTGCAGGCCAACAACATCCATCAGCTCGCTGCAGCCACTCCGCTCCAACAGCCTGCTCTTAAAGACAGATAGCGCGGGCCCGACTCATTTCACGCTCGCAGGAGTTAATGCTATTAAAGCCGACACACAGATACACTTAGACGCGCGCGCGCTCGCACGTACGACGCGCACACAAACACAAACCCACGCATGCATCCGCACACGCACACACAAACACACAGAGATGTGGCTGATGTCTAGCGGGCGTGCGGGAGCCGGGAGATAAAGAGGCCGGCCGGACAGCCCTGTGACACATCCCCATGTGATCCGCGTGGAGGATGGGCGTGTGGCTGCGCCGCGCTTTGTGTGAGAGCCACAGACTTGCACTCTCGCTTTGACGGATGCAGGGCCTATCTCCCAGTGATCCTATTACTAACCCTGTGACAGGCAGCACAAGAGAGAGCGAGAGCGGAAGGGTGTGTGTGTGTGTGTGTCTGTGTGTGTGTGTGTGTGTGTGTGTGTGTGTGTGTGTGTGTGTGTGTGTGTGTGTGTGTGTGTGTGTATGTCTGTGTGTGTTTGTGTGTCTGTGTTTAATGTGTTACAGGGTGAAGGAGAGGATCATCTAGGAAGTCCTATTAGTTAGCGGCCCTCTCTATCACTGTGGCACGTTATTATCTGAAAAAGGCTTCGGTTGAATCACTCATGTTTCCCTTTCCCTCACACACTTTCACTAAACGCATGCACACACACACACACACACACACAAACACACACACACACCGCCTCTTAATGTACAGACACACGCACACACACATATTTACTTTTCGCTTGATGAATTCAACTTACAAGCAAAGTAAAACTGCATGCCGATATTCCAACAGCCAGACCGATAGCTCCACTCTTCATCGACAGGCTGGCCTCGGTCCACCCTCTGCCTACGGTCTACTCTCCACTGCTCTGGATTCAGGATCCAACGTTATTAAACCCTTCAAGGCCACATGGAGATGCTTCTGTGTACATTAGCTTTCATTTGCATTCATGTCCGACCCGACCTCATTACCAGGGAAGCTCTGTCTGAACATCTCTCCCATCTCCTTCCCGCTGGTCCACAGGAGCAGAGTAGTCGTGTACAGGAAGACACACGTTCATTGACACACACAGATGGACTGACGCACTGCACACTCTGTCTATCTCTGGAAATCTATCCAGCTGATTGTTTGCTGAGTGTACCATGCAAATATGTCTGCGGGCTTCTTATATTCTAAATCTGTGTGTGTAGTGGGAAGCTGCACATATGGACTTACTTTGATATTAAAGGTAATATATTCAAATCTAATGCACTGTGGACTTCTTACACTTCAGCCATCACATTGGAATTAGACTTTATTGCCTTCAGACCAAATTGATTTTGCGAGAAATATTCTGTCGCCGGTGGACGAGTTTAATTTTTTAGACACTCATAAATTCAATTTGGAGGTTCTTTGGAACAAAATTGATGACTGCAGCACTGAAAGTGAACATGGTGCACATTTACATAATACACGGAGGGGAAGTACATTTAAACGTCTCTCACAGATCTCTGGAAATAAATGCTTTGCACCCCGCTTCCAATCAAGCGTGGAAAGCCCATCTATTCACTTGTAACAGCAGACCCTAGTGTTCGCTGGTACTGGTACCACACTAGTGTTCACTTGTACCTGTAGCTACTCAGTAGGTACCAGCAGACACTAGTGTTTACTGGTACCTGTAGCTCCTCAGTAGGTACCAGCAGACACTAGTGTTTACTGGTACCTGTAGCTACTCAGTAGGTACCAACAGACGCTAGTGTTTACTGGTACCTGTAGCTACTCAATAGGTACCAGCAGACACTAGTGTTTACTGGTACCTGTAGCTACTCAGTAGGTACCAGCAGTAGGGGTGCAACGGATCACAAAGCTCACGGTTCGGATCGGGTCACGGTTTTTGAGTCACGGGTCGGATCATTTTCGGATCAACAACAACATTAAAGATAACAAGACAAATGTGACTTTAAATAAAATCTTTTAACTGCGTAAAAACAAAATAAAGTGAAAAATTAGGTAATAATCCTGCTTCCTTTAAGCATTGCAATTTGAGGCATTATTCCTTCTTCTTTTTAACATGGATAAGATAGTAAATAATCCCTAACCCTGGATTTACAATTCAGGATGTCTGCATTGCCTGGGGAGTTTAGAGTCTACACTCTCCCAAGGCAATGCAGACATCCTTATCTTCTTATTTTTAGTTTGGTAGCGAAATACAGTTTCTGTGGTGTTTTATTTGGCATTTTGTAAATCCATTGATTTCGGTTGGGAGACTCATGCTCATTGCAAGGGGGGTTGGTTGTAGTCTTTTCGCTCGGTTCTAGCCCTACTGTTGATACGCGAAAAGACTACAACCAAACCTAAAGACGTCCGGTTCCGGTTCCGGTTTACGTTTCAATGGGATTTACGGAACGCCAAATAAAACACAACAGAAACTGTATTTCGCTACGATACTTGATGATGTTGTTAATACCGGAATTGTCCTCTAAACATGCGCTGATCACGTCAACGCACAACTTTTTTTTTTAATCAGCCGATCCGCGGTTCACTTGCGTCCCGAAGCGTGATGGTTGATCCGTACGGATCACGGGAAACCCGTGAACCGTTGCACAACTAACCAGCAGACACTAGTGTTTACTTACTGGTACCTGTAGCTACTCAGTAGGTACCAGCAGACACTAGTGTTTACTGGTATCTGTAGCTACTCAGTAGGTACCAGCAGACACTAGTGTTTACTGGTATCTGTAGCTACTCAGTAGGTACCAGCAGACACTAGTCATCACTGGTACCTGTAGCTACTCAGTAGGTACCAGCAGACACTAGTCATCACTGGTACCTGTAACTACTCAGTAGGTACCAGCAGACACTAGTGTTTACTGGTACCTGTAACTACTCAGTAGGTACCAGCAGACACTAATGTTTACTGGTACCTGTAACTACTCAGTAGGTACCAGCAGACACTAGTCATCACTGGTACCTGTAACTACTCAGTAGGTACCAGCAGACACTAGTCATCACTGGTACCTGTAACTACTCAGTAGGTACCAGCAGACACTTGTCATCACTGGTACCTGTGACTACTCAGTAGGTACCAGCAGACACTAGTCATCACTGGTACCTGTAGCTACTCAGTAGGTACCAGCAGACAGTAGTCATCACTGGTACCTGTAACTACTCAGTAGGTACCAGCAGACACTAGTGTTTACTGGTATCTGGAACCAGAAGCTCCTCAGAAAGGGTTCTCAGTTCTGTATATATAACCCCAGACAATTGTGTGTGTGTGTCTTAGTCTGTGTGTGTGTGTGTGTGTGTGTGTGTGTCCGTTTGTGTGTAGGTCTACGTTTCTGTGTGTGTGTGCGTTAGTGTGTTTGTGTGTGTGGGTCTCCGTTTGTGTTTGTGTGTGCGTGTGCGTTAATATGTGCGTCTGCGCGTGTGTGTGTGTGCGTGCATGCATCTGTATCCATGCCGTGTGTGTGTGTGTCTACCTGTCCCTCCGTGTGTGTGTGTCTACCTGTCCCTCTGTGTGTGTGTGTCTACCTGTCCCTCTGTGTGTGTGTGTCTACCTGTCCCTCTGTGTGTGTGTGTCTACCTGTCCCTCTGTGTGTGTGTGTGTCTACCTGTCCCTCTGTGTGTGTGTCTACCTGTCCGTCCCTCTGTGTGTGTGTCTACCTGTCCCTCCGTGTGTGTGTGTGTCTACCTGTCCCTCTGTGTGTGTGTCTACCTGTCCGTCCCTCTGTATGTGTGTCTACCTGTCCCTCCGTGTGTGTGTGTGTCTACCTGTCCCTCTGTGTGTGTGTCTACCTGTCCGTCCCTCTGTATGTGTGTCTACCTGTCCCTCCGTGTGTGTGTGTGTCTACCTGTCCCTCTGTGTGTGTGTGTCTACCTGTCCGTCCCTCTGTGTGTGTGTGTCTACCTGTCCCTCTGTGTGTGTGTCTACCTGTCCGTCCCTCTGTGTGTGTGTCTACCTGTCCGTCCAGCTGCCCCAGCCGGGCTGTGAGCGCGGTGACCCCCCGACCGCCTCGTGTTTCTCCGGGCCCCCCGCTCCCCGGCGGCCGCGCGGGCCCCTGAGAGCCCCACATTGTTCGGCGGGGCCGGGGCAGCGCGGCCGGGGTAAGTGGATCTGCTCTCCTCTGGTTTAATCTAATCAGATTTGATGTTTCCAAACACAGGATGGCCGCCGGACCAGGAGATAGCGGACAAAGAGGAGGCCTGTGGTGAGCAGCTCCCCGGCCCCGCCCCTCCCACCCACCCGCAACATTTTCCCTCTCAGCTCCCGCTGCTGGAAAACAGAAAGAAGGCAATTAAATACGCAGGGAGTCGGTGTGTGTGTGTGTGTGTGTGTGTGTGTGTGTGTGTGTGTGTGTGTGTGTGTGTGTGTGTGTGTGTGTGTGTGTGTGTGTGTGTGTGTGTGTGTGTGTGTGACCTGAGAGTGTGTGAGTATCTGTGTGTGGAGACAACATCCTGTAAACTTAAAGGGTGACGGAGGAGTCATCCCGGAGGTTTAGCCTCCACAGCGAAAGTCAAACCCAGATTCTCTCACTCACTCACTCACTCACTCACTCACTCACTCACTCACTCACTCACTCACTCACTCACTCACTCACTCACTCACTCACTCACTCACTCACACACACACACACACACACACACACACACACACACACACACACACAAACACACAAACACACACACACACACACACACAAACTCACTCCACACACACACACACACACACACACACAAAATGCAGATATATTTATCCTCACAGACACACACACCTTGTCTACCAGAGCTCCGAGGCGAGCCCCATCGGTCCGCCGCGTCCGTCCGTCCGTCCGTCCGTCCGTCCGTCCTTCACTCACACAGAGCCGGAGTGCACTATCACCAGCGCTGGAGCACCCCAGGGCGACACCGGACACCCTCACCCTGCTGCCTCACCCTCGCGGCCTCACCCTCGCCTCCTTTAAGACGGCCGGCGCACCACTGCAGCTTTAAACCGACTCTCTCCGCCAGGAGAGAGTCGGTTTAAAGCTGCAGTGGTGCGTGTTCCAGGAGACCGGTTACCGTGGGTTGCCGTGGGTTACCGTGGGATACCGTTGCACCAGCCGACACATCGCTCACTCCCGGTGCCAAGCGGACGGCGTGGACCGCGGGCCTGGCGGCTTTGAAATTGCGCACGTCAGATGTGGCGCCGGGGCTTCAAACGCGTCCGCTCGCGGCTCCGAGCGCCTTTCATCAGAGCCCCGCCTCGCTCCCACTTTCATCCAGCGCCGGACAGAGCCTCATTAATTTATAATCAAAGAACCCTCATTCTCTGCAAAGTCCGCCGAGAGTACAACGCTCTCCGGAGTGGACAGAGCCGTAACCTTTTAGACCGCCGCCTAATGGCCGCTGCCGGAGAGCGGGAAGGGAGGGCAGGAGGGGGAGGGGGGGGGGGGGGGACACAATTAAGGGTTCGTTTCGCCCTAAATTGGAAGCACCTAGATTAGGCCGCGCATCGATTAAACGAGGGGAGAGATAAATATACCCGTTAGGGAGGCGGTGGGATGGAGGGAGAGGCCGGTCGGCCCTCCCGGCCGTCTGGGGAGCGGCTTGGGAGCGGCGTTCCGGATCATTCCACGGATGCGAACCCTCGCCCTTTAATCCTACGCCGGCAGGCCCGGCCCGCGAGGGGCCCGTCTCCGGCCCCGCTCCGCGTGCTATTGGATGTCGGGGCCCCTAAGGGCTTAGCCCCGCCTGTCAAGGCCTTCCTGACGCTGCGCTCTTCATTCACAGTGGCTGGGAGCGCACGGATCGGGTCACATGGCCCGGCGGAAAGAACCGGGAGCAGATTAAAAACCAGGGGAGGAACCGAAACCAACCGGCTGACAGAGGGAGCCCTGGGGGAGGAGCTTACGGAGCCCTGGGGGAGGGGCTTACGGAGACGTGGGGGAGGAGCTTACGGAGCCCTGAGGGAGGAGCTTACGGAGCCCTGGGGGAGGAGCTTACGGAGCCCTGGGGGCGGACCTTACTGAGGGTTTCACCAGATCAACTGATCCAAACGACACACGGACGTGTGGCAGGAGATTGGTGGTTTGTAGATAACGAAATGACCTGAAGGCCCATCGGGTGGATTCCCTGAAACGTGTTGCCTAGAAATGAACAAAAAACAGCTGTTAAGAAATAAAATCGATTGGACATATCAGATAAATGACCAAAACGCTTTCTCTTTCTGAACCCCTGGGAAATGGTTCGTGTTTTGGCTTTGAGACCCATGTGCAGCGCATGTGTCCGACCCTTTCATCGTGTTCCCGGTAACGCTGCCCAGTGCTCTCCAAAGGCTGGAGATGTTCCTGGAAGGGGGACTTCCAGGGCCTGTTGCCTCAACACCGATGAGCACAGACCCGTCTCTGTGTGGACTGCAGGATGTAAGAAGAGGTCCATCTGAACACAATTATCTTATGATCTCATGTTAATCCAATAAAAAAACGAATTTGTTTTAAAATATCAGTGTAGGGATGAGTGTTATCGTGTGATTCCCTTTGTCTGACTGGAAAAGTGAGAAACAAAAAATGAGAAAATAATATCTATGTCCAGAGAAGGGATTGTTGGCCTCACTGGAATCGCCACAGTATCACTGGGACCTCACTGGAATCACCTTAGTAACAGTGGAACAACACATGATCATACTCAGTATTGGTTTAGAATAGCAATAGGGTGGAAAATAGAGTTTACTGCTGTAGATATTAAAACAGTAGCCACTGCCCTAGATTCCACTAATCACTATGGTAATTATACAGTGTGGATAATCATAGTCTTGGAATACTGTCAATATAATTGCTAGCATGTATGTAATGATAGTATGAATTAAATCCACTAACATTATTTCTGGGTCGTTAGGGCCATTATCTTTGACAGGAATAGCTTTCGTTCCTTTTACTTCTTTATGCTGGAAGTAAAAGGTGCGGAGCCCAAACAAGCTCTGTTCATCCGTGACCCACAAACTACAAACAACGCGATGAATTAAAACATTGAAATTGATCACTGGACTGGAGTCATCGAGAGAAAAACAAAGAGGAACAAATATATGATGTGTACAACACTGAGTTCTCCTCAGACGCAAAAACAAAAGGCGAGGGAGACAAAGAGAGGGGCCGTCGATCTGTGTCACAGTGCCCTCTGGCTTCAGCAAGCAGAACTGCAGAGGTGAACCGCACATCAACCGCTCTGAGCCTCTCTCTTAGTACCGCTGAACCACACCACACAGGTGTCGAAGGTGAGTATCAGGAGGTTCAGAGCACTGAGGGCATATCAATGACTTGCATCCCTCCAACAGTTACGATTGGGTCACGTCTATTTATGTAATGAGGTCTTTGTTGTCTGGTAGGTTCTGCTCTATGTTGTCTTGTTCTGTTCTATGTTGTCTGGTTCTGCCCTATGTTGTCTGGTTCTGCTCTATGTTGTCTGGTAGGTTCTGCTCTATGTTGTCTGGTATGGATCTGCTCTATGTTGTCTGGTATGGTTCTGCTCTATGTTGTCTGGTTCTGCTCTATGTTGTCTGGTTCTGCTCTATGTTTTCTGGTAGGTTCTGCTCTATGTTGTCTGGTATGGATCTGCTCTATGTTGTCTGGTATGGTTCTGCTCTATGTTGTCTGGTTCTGCTCTATGTTGTCTGGTTCTGCTCTATGTTGTCTGGTAGGTTCTGCTCTATGTTGTCTGATATGGATCTGCTCTATGTTGTCTGGTATGGTTCTGTTCTATGTTGTCTGGTTCTGCTCTATGTTGTCTGGTTCTGCTCTATGTTGTCTGGTAAGTTCTGCTCTATGTTGTCTGGTATGGATCTGCTCTATGTTGTCTGGTATGGTTCTGTTCTATGTTGTCTGGTTCTGCTCTATGTTGTCTGGGAGGTTCTGCTCTATGTTGTCTGGTAGGTTCTGCTCTATGTTGTCTGGTATGGATCTGCTCTATGTTGTCTGGTATGGTTCTGTTCTATGTTGTCTGGTTCTGCTCTATGTTGTCTGGGAGGTTCTGCTCTATGTTGTCTGGTTCTGCTCTATGTTGTCTGGTTCTGCTCTATGTTGTCTGGTTCTGCTCTATGTTGTCTGGTAGGTTCTGCTCTATGTTGTCTGGTATGGATCTGCTCTATGTTGTCTGGTATGGTTCTGCTCTATGTTGTCTGGTTCTGCTCTATGTTGTCTGGTTCTGCTCTATGTTGTCTGGTAGGTTCTGCTCTATGTTGTCTGGTATGGATCTGCTCTATGTTGTCTGGGAGGTTCTGCTCTATGTTGTCTGGTAGGTTCTGCTCTATGTTGTCTGGTATGGATCTGCTCTATGTTGTCTGGTATGGTTCTGTTCTATGTTGTCTGGTTCTGCTCTATGTTGTCTGGGAGGTTCTGCTCTATGTTGTCTGGTTCTGCTCTATGTTGTCTGGGTCTGCTCTATGTTGTCTGGTTCTGCTCTATGTTGTCTGGTATGGTCCACCGGCTGGATCTGCAGGGAGACTAACCCTCTGATGTGCCGGAGACGTCCACAAGGATCGTGTACGGGTGGAGGGACCAGTGAGTACTGGGAGCAGGAGGCGAGGCCAGTACACCTCACAAGCCAATCAGCATGGAGGAAACGGAAATACATTTCTACTTAATGCACCCGCACAATTATGCAAATACATTCAGGCCCATATGCTCACTCAGCGGCACACACACACAGACACACACACACACACACACACACACACACACACACACACACACACACACACACACACACACACACACACACACAGACACACAGACACACACACACACACACACACACGATCATCCCTCTCACACACACACACACACACACACACACACACACACACACACACACACACACACAGACACACACACACACACATATGATCAAACACTCTCACAGCAACATACACAAACATATACATACACACAACCACAGACACTTATATGATCAAAGTCTCACACATACACAAACATATACACACACAAAGACCTACAGTACGTATATGATCAAACACTCTCACTCTCACACACACTTACACTCACCCAGACACACACATATGAACAAAGTCTCTCACACACATAAACAGACATATATGATCATCCCCCTCACAGACAGACACACATATAAATTAAATCACACACACACACACACACACACACACACACACACACACACACACACACACACACACACACACACACACACACACACACACACACACACATACGATCAAACTCCCTCTCATACACACTCCTCCTGGAACAGCCCCTCAAGGTACTGCAGAAATCCTGAGTTAAATAAACCAATGGAGGCATTCCACTGAGCCAACATGGCCAGGACGTGGCTGTGTGTACGTGTGTGTGCGCGTGTGTGTGTGTGTATGTGTGTGACCATATGTGAGTTGTGGGACCATATGGGTGTGTGTGTTGTGTGACCATATGTGTGTTGTGTGACCATACGTGTGTGTGTGTGTGTGTGTGTGTGTGTGTGTGTGTGTGTGTGTGTGTGTGTGTGTGTGTGTGTGTGTGTGTGTGTGTGTGTGTCTGTGTGTGTGTGTGTGTGTGTGTGTGTGTGCATGTGTGTGTGTGTTGTGTGACCGTATGTGTGTGCTGGTGTTTGTGTGTGTGTGACCATATGTGTGTGTGCTTGTTGTGTGACACCATATGTGTGTTGTGCGATCGAATGTGTGTTGTGTGACCATATGTGTGTGTGTGTGTGTGTGTGTGTGTGTGTGTGTGTGTGTGTGTGTGTGTGTGTGTGTGTGTGTGTGTGTGTGTGTGTGTGTGTGTGTGTGTGTGTGTGTGTGCTTTGAGAGCTGAACAGACCTCTGTCTGTCTGTCACGGGGCAGTCTGGGGTAAACACCGAGTTGGAACCTACCTGCCCGAGGAATGCCCAGAAACCAGCTGCTATGGCAACCGAGACCTGCCAGTAAATCCTTGCCCCCCCCCTCAACCCCCCAGGAGCATACGCAGGGCATCCTTTTGAAGCATACAGTGCACAAAATAGTTCTAAACTCACAAATTAAAGTGTATTATTGTGTGTATATTATTTTTTTCTGTATTTATCTTTACATCTATTCAAATATTAGAATTCATGAAATGACTGTATGCAACTTCTGTAACTATCATTTTCCATGCCTTGGGCGGGTACCTATTTCGTTTTTTTTATGATTGCCTTTGCCTCACTGAGTCCAAAAATGCTTTTCTTTATGCATCCATTTTTCAAAATTTTACTTGCTTTTGTTACATTTTCCCTGTCTCGGCCTGTCTCCTCATTGGAAGTGGAAATTAGCCCGCATCAAATCATGTTTGTTTGTCTTTATGTATTATTAATCAGATTACATGCAATGCCTTCATCAGGGTAATATGAGAATGTACCACAAGGGGGCAGTGAAGGGCCGGTCACTAACCCTCCCCACGTTATGCCTCACATGATGACCTACTTTACATAACTAACTAACTAGCTACGTTAGTTAGCGAATATCCAGTAAATATCTTCTATTTCCAGTATTTTTTATGTTAAAATAAATTTTCAGCATTTGATATATTATAGTATATCCAATAACATAAAATAAAGATATGAGATTTTTCTTATTTGTCCTACTCACGATTTTTTTTATCTTCACTAGTTAAATAACCGTACTATGTGATACAAGTCGGAGTATATGGTCAATATGATATATAACACAACTAACTAATAAATAAACCAGCATGGGTCCTCTACGCCGGGAAACTGAACCGGATCCCACGTGGGGCGTCACTTCCTGTCCTTCAACCTCCGGCTGGAAAACGTGTGTTTATAAAAAATGTGGAGCTGCCTCCGAGTTAAAAACATCGTTTAATCTCCTCCGTGTTTGGTTCTTTAAACATGGGTAAACTAAACGTCGTGGTTCTCAGGTACCTGTCCCGGGATGACTTCCGGGTCCTGACCGCGGTGAGCATCTTTTCAATCAGCTGTTGTGTTCGTGTGTAGTAGTGTAGAGTCTGTAACTGTCCATCCCAGCCTACTATGTATACTACCAATACTACCGTATAATACAGTATATAATAACCTACTGATAATAACTGCTGAAAACACTACTAATACTATACACTACACTATACTATAATACACTACTGATACCATACACTACTAATACTATACACTATTAATGCTTTACACTATAAAATACACTACTGATACTATACACTACTAATACTAATACACCATCAACATGTTGCAGGACTATTGCTGTGTGTGTGTGTGTGTGTGTGTGTGTGTGTGTGTGTGTGTGTGTGTGTGTGTGTGTGTGTGTGTGTGTGTGTGTGTTGCATTTACAGCAATGGCTATATTTGTAGATTCAGTACATCAACTGATAATCATGTCTACCTCATGATACAAACTGATATTTGTTGCATTATTGTGTATAGAATGATTCTTAATGTAATGTCTTTGCTCTTTCAACGCCTGTCATTCGTGCTGTGATAGCCCAATTCCCTGTCCTGGTATTCCGATTACTGGGCCACACATCTAACGTCTGTGTTCTCTGTGAACAGGTGGAGATGGGAATGAAAAACCATGAAATCGTCCCGGTCAGTCTGCTGGCCTCCATCGCCAGCCTCAAGCACGGGGGCTGCAACAAGATCTTAAGAGAACTCGTGAAACACAAACTCCTGTCCTACGAACACACAAAGAGTAAGAGCGTCATTCTGGAACCCTTCTCCTTGAACGTCCTTTCACAAGAGAGGCTCAAGATGGACCAAATACGAAGAAGTACAACTGAAGATATTGAATATTTTGTTGTTGTGTTCCTCAGCTGTGCACGGTTACCGGCTGAACTACGGGGGCTACGACTACTTGGCGCTGAAGACCTTCTGTGCCAGAGAGGTGCTGCTCTCTGTGGGCAACCAGATGGGCGTCGGGAAGGAGTCGGGTACGTCTAGAGATGCCGAACAGAGAGTTACAGTTTCACAACGATCAAGGCAATCCAACGAGGGCCGTTCAAGGGATTACTTAGCCGATGATCACTACAAATCAAATGATATTTCTAGATATTCTCCAGTTCTCTATATGATACAACAATTACACAATTGTTATTACAATGTCACTACAATGTCATAGATACAGTTTGACAACATTGTGTAGGAGACCTGGAAATCACTTCCCCGTCCGTTCCCTCGTAGATATTTACATCGTCGCCAATCCTGAGGGGGAGCAGTACGCCATGAAGCTCCACAGACTGGGCAGAACGTCCTTCAGGAACATCAAGAACCAGAGGGATTACCACAAGAACAGGAAGAACATCTCCTGGCTCTACCTCTCCCGCCTCTCCGCCATGAAGGAGTACGCCTACATGAAGGTGAAGCACGGAGGAAACATCTCAATCACTCCTTTTAGTTCGCCTTCTCCCAATCCCATCCCGTCCCTTCTGAGATTATCACCTTATGTATTCTTAGCTCTCGAATGTGTCTCTATGATGTCTCTGTTACTTTTATTCCAATCTTATTTCTTGATTTTTTTTTTTGTGTTGGTTCCCGTGGTAAGCGCCCTGTGTTAATGTTTGCCCTTTATCAAAAAGGTGGATTTTAGGAGGCAGCAGACATGTCTGAATCTGTTAGCGTTAATAATCTGTGTCTCGTCCCCAGGTGTTGTATGAGCGAGGCTTCCCTGTCCCCAGACCAGTGGACTACAACAGACACGCTGTGGTGATGGAGCTCATCAACGGATATCCAATGTGTGTAAACGAACAGCCCTATATTTAAAACAACCCTTCTGTGCTTAAAGGGAAACTGGACCGGGTAGCATCTTATGTTAGATTAGAAGCAGCATAATAGTGTGGTACGTCCTAGTGCTGTGTATGGAGCTGGGACCAAATCTCAACTTAAATGAACAACATTTTAAAAACATAGGATAACCTGTAAATAAGGACCTCTATGGCCCTCAATGGCTGAAGTTTTGGGTTGCCAGGAAATGTAAATCGGGTTATTTACAGCCTTTCTCTTGATGTTTTGTCGTCCTCTAGGTGTCAGATCCGGGAGCTGCAGGATCCTCCCGGTCTCTACAGCGAGATCATGGAGCTCATCGTCAAGCTGGCCAATCACGGCCTCATCCACGGGGACTTCAACGAGTTCAACCTGATGTTGGACGACACCGACCATGTGACCATGATCGACTTCCCCCAGATGGTTTCCACGTCCCACTTCAACGCAGAGTGGTCCGTCCCGCCCTCATGACATCATTCATGTTCGCCCTATCGGGAGAGTGCGTGTGACCTCATGCCTCTCTCTTTGACGTTTTGGTTTGCAGGTACTTCGACCGAGATGTCAAGTGCATCCGAGATTACTTCGCAAAACGTTACCACTATGAGAGTGAGCTGTACCCGACCTTCAAAGACATCAGGTGACCAACTGACTGTAGCATGTGTTGTCTCTGCCTGTAAACCAGTCTCTCGCTCTCTGTAAATCAGTGGCTCTCTCTGTAAACCAGTGCCTCTCTCTCTGTAAACCAGTGTCTCTGTCTGTAAACCAGTGTCTCTCGCTGTAAACCAGTGTCTCTCTGCCTGTAAACCAGTCTCTCGCTCTCTGTAAATCAGTGGCTCTCTCTGTAAACCAGTGCCTCTCTCTCTGTAAACCAGTGTCTCTGTCTGTAAACCAGTGCCTCTGTCTCTAAACCAGTGTCTCTGTCTGTAAACCAGTGCCTCCGTCTGTAAACCAGTGCCTCCGTCTGTAAACCAGTGCCTCCGTCTGTAAACCAGTGCCTCCGTCTGTAAACCAGTGCCTCCGTCTCTAAACCAGTGCCTCTGTCTCTAAACCAGTGGTTAACCAATGGGAACACCACTAACCCATCAGTGGTATTGTTCTGTGCTCTACAGGCGGTCCTGCTGCCTGGACGTGGAGATCTCAGCCAGCGGCTTCACCAAAGAGATGGAGAGGGACGGAGAGCTGCTGCACCCCGCCGGCCCCGAGAGCGAGGAGGAGGACGACGAAGACGACGATGAGGAGGAGGAGGAGGAAGGGGACTCAGAGAATGGAGAGGTGCAAGGCGTCGACATGGAGGAATACAAACACGTGATGCTGGAACTGGACGGGCTGAAACTCGGAGAGACACAGACGGACTCACGGGACGCAGAAGAGAAGGAGGGTGAGACCAGAGAAGAAGAGAAGGAGGCGGAACTGGTGACGGAGAAGAAGGCAGAGCAGGAAGTGGAACTGAAGGCAGAACTGAAGGCGGAACTGGCGGTCTGCAGCGCTGAAGAGGGAGAGGCGAAGGAGGGGAGAGAAGAGGCTGGTGAGCATGATGGAGGAGGAGGAGGAGGAGGAGGAGAAGGAGAAGAGGAGGACCAGTGTCCAGAGCTGCTGGGCCTCTCGGCCGCCAACAGAGAGTTCAAACCGTTCAGGTAACCGGTTGAAAACCCTCAATCTGCGTAACGTTCTGATTGACCTTAATAATGCAAATTGATAAATTATTAAATGGTGTGTGTGCCCAGTCAATACCCTGAGGTCACCCACACGGACCTTCTTGTATTTGGTGCTCGGGGACCGTGTTCTCCATCTACAGTAATGGTCGGTGTTGCGTCTGAATGCTGACCCGTGTGTCTCCCTCCTGCAGGGACGCAGACAGCCTGCTGCACCTGAACGAGCACCGCAGGAGAACGGACAGCGAGGGCACCGTGGGCAGCGTGGGCAGCTGCTCCACCATACCGCCCGTGAGTCGCCACGCACACGCCGACGACACGCACAACCACACAACACGCTGACACGCACACGCTGACACGCACAACCACACAACACGCTGACACGCACACGCTGACACGCACATCCACACAACACGTCTGGGGTGTGTGTGTGTCCGACTAGAGTTAGTAGCATCAACCTAGATCCGCTAAAAAAGGCCATCCATGACCCTTAGAGATAGTTACCATAGGAACCATCAACGGTGTGATGGTTCTGTAACACTGTGTAATGGTTCAGGACCTGATGATCTGTAACACTGTGTAATGGTTCAGTATAAAGGTGTAGGTGGTGATGGTTCCTGTAACACTGTATAAAGGTGGAGGTGTGTAACACTGTATAAAGGTGGAGGTGTGTAACACTGCATAAAGGTGGAGGTGTGTAACACTGCATAAAGGTGGAGGTGTGTAACACTGTATAAAGGTGGAGGGGTGTAACACTGTATAAAGGTGGAGGTGTGTAACACTGTATAAAGGTGGAGGTGTGTAACACTGCATAAAGGTGGAGGTGTGTAACACTGCATAAAGGTGGAGGTGTGTAACACTGCATAAAGGTGGAGGTGTGTAACACTGTATAAAGGTGGAGGTGTGTAACACTGTATAAAGGTGGAGGTGTGTAACACTGTATAAAGGTGGAGGTGTGTAACACTGCATAAAGGTGGAGGTGTGTAACACTGTATAAAGGTGGAGGTGTGTAACACTGTATAAAGGTGGAGGTGTGTAACACTGTATAAAGGTGGAGGTGTGTAACACTGTATAAAGGTGGAGGTGTGTAACACTGCATAAAGGTGGAGGTGTGTAACACTGTATAAAGGTGGAGGTGTGTAACACTGTATAAAGGTGGAGGGGTTTAACACTGTATAAAGGTGGAGAGGTGTAACACTGTATAAAGGTGGAGGTGTGTAACACTGTATAAAGGTGGAGGTGTGTAACACTGCATAAAGGTGGAGGTGTGTAACACTGCATAAAGGTGGAGGTGTGTAACACTGCATAAAGGTGGAGGTGTGTAACACTGTATAAAGGTGGAGGTGTGTAACACTGCATAAAGGTGGAGGGGTGTAACACTGCATAAAGGTGGAGGGGTGTAACACTGTATAAAGGTGGAGGGGTGTAACACTGTATAAAGGTGGAGGTGTGTAACACTGTATAAAGGTGGAGGTGTGTAACACTGCATAAAGGTGGAGGTGTGTAACACTGTATAAAGGTGGAGGTGTGTAACACTGTATAAAGGTGGAGGTGTGTAACACTGTATAAAGGTGGAGGGGTGTAACACTGTATAAAGGTGGTGCGTCTTGCGTCCTCTCTTGCAGGAGGTGGTGCGTCAGAAGGTGCGCAGGCAGCTGGGGAAGCAGCAGAAGTCGGCTCAGAGGAGGCGCCTGCAGAGGGGCGAGTCCAGCCTGCAGACAAAGGCCCGGAGGGAGACCGACAGCGTCATCAAGTCCAGCCTGGAGTGCGACTCCTTCTGGGGCTGAGGGGGTGGGGGCGGCCCTCAGGGGTGGGGGGGGGGACTGCGAGGACTGTGTCGTTGGGGTTCCGCTCCTGCTCGCTGGGGTGAGTCGGTATAAAGGTCGATCATTCAGCCGCGCCGGCCGGGCAGAACCCACCAGGGACGGTGGGGAGCGGTGTGACATCTTATTAAAGACATGCGGAGGGGTTGTAAATAACTACCATTTATACAAATGTGGCCGCATGACAATAAATTGTGGTTTTAAATAAATAAAAATGTGTTACACTAAACGAAAGACTGTTCCTGTTGCGTGGCAAACATCTGACCTGGTTCTCCAGGGGGGGGACTCGTTCCCCGACGTGCATGCCAAGGTCAGCCCCTAGGAAACCTTTCATCTCAGCGAGACGCCGCCGGCACAAAGCTCCCCAACAATCGGACAAGCGTCTGAAAGGGAGGGCACCGCCACACCGCAACGCTGCCACCTTTGCGACCAATCAACTCGCAGAAAGATTGACACGCCGACGCCATCGGCCCCAGAACGGGGCCCAAAGATATGCTGATTCCCTCCGGAGCGCGTCGGCGCACACACTGCGTCGCTCGGGACCGAGCCCGGGAGCTTAGGAACCAGCGCTCCTCTCTCACTGTGGTTCATTAACGTGTAAGAGGCTTTGAGAAGCGGCTGATTCAGAGCGGAACAATGACCATTCATACCTAGGGGCTGAATTGAGCTGCACCGCGGCCGGCCTCGCCGAGCAAAGGCGAGTGTGTGAACAGTCAACACCAGGCCCTGCTCCCTGCCCCCCCCCCCGGCTCCTCCCCCTCTGTCCCAGACCCCTATAGGAGGAGGAGCAGCAGTGGTCGTTGGAGGTATATTAACTAACGGTATGTCCGCTGGTGAACTGTTTATCATCAAGTAGCTTCATCATCCTGGGGTTAATGTGTTCCATGCTGAGGGTTCGTCAGGGCGGCGATGCCCGTTTAGCTGTGACTCGGCTCCGGGATTAGCCAGCTGCACACTGCAAAGGACGGGGGGGGGGGGGGGGGGGGGGCCTGCATTCCAGTGGAAGACCTCAGAGTGTGTGTGTGTGTGTGTGTGTGTGTGTGTGGGAGAGTGCAAGCGAAAGACAAACGGGCGTTTGCCAGTGTGTATGTATGTGTAGAATGAGGGAGGGGGCCCTCGGAGCTAATTGGTAGAATGGGGGACAAAGGTGGTCCGCATCGCAGGAGAAGCCCCCGGGGAGACGTTCACACAGGAGAGGGGGGAGGCAGGGGGGGAGAGGGGCTGACCAGGGAGAAGTTCACACAGAGAGGGGAGAGGGGGAGGAAGGGGAGAGAGTGGCCGTTCAGGGAGACGTTCACAGAGCAGTGGGGAGAGAGGGGAGAGGGGGGAGGGTGGGGGGAGAGAGGGGAGAGGGGGGGGAGGGAGGGGAGGGAGGGGAGGGGGTGGGATACAAGTTGAGGGCGAGCATCGCGGAGTCCAGAGGATTCGAGACCAGCCCCTCCACCGCAGCAGTCCACCCCGGTCGGTAGGCGATGAGAGCTGCCCTCGCTCACCCTGCTGTGGACGCACGACAGAGAGGAGAGGAGACGAGGTGAGGAGACGAGGTGAGGAGAGGGGACTGAGCCGGTCGGGACGCGGCCGTGAGAGCAGACATGAGGAGGGCCGGAGCAGCGAGGGTGAGCTCAGAGGAGACGCAGGAGAACATCATGATGTCCCACCTGCTGAAGAGCGAGAGCGGCAACTCCCCTCAAGACCGTGAGTAGGCCGTGAGTACGCCGTGAGTACACTGTGAGTACGCCGTGACGGCCAGAGAGGCTGCTCACGACCCAGTGGAGGAGAGATGGCAACAATAACAGAGAGGGAGGCCCATCGAGCACCCGATCAAGCACTGTGTTGTTTCACTTTGTTATTACATCCAGGGCCGTCGGAGTTGGGGTGTGAGGTGGACAGGCTTGAGGGGGCCCATGGGAAGTTTCGAATTATTATTTTATAAAAATTAAAGTATTTATTGACTGTTGACTAAGTGTCATGTCATTCGGGGCCATCAGGACTTCTTGTATAGGGCCCAGAATTTGGTGCTACGCCCCTGATTACATCATACCTTATGATGAGAAACCACCTTAAAATATGGTTTCTCATTTTTCCTATAAAGAAATATTGAAGCGATAAATGTAAGACAATGCTTGGATTGATTTGTGTAGTTCTTTGGATGAGCCTCATGCGTATGCTTATATCAAGGTTGTGGTTTGGGTGAGCTTGTTCTCAGGTTGAATGTGTCTCACGGTCAAATTGCTCAAAGACTCGGGAAACGCTGACCTAAGCACTGGTGATGGTGTCTCCCCTCTGGACTAACCTCTGTTCAAACAAACCCTCCGGAGAACGTTGTTCCACTGAAACTTTATCGCCCCACACACACTGAACAACATTAACACTAATTCCCATAAACACAGGAACAAAGGCATGACTGCAGATCATGTGTCATAATGAAAATAGTTTCACTTCTTATGTTGTTACTATTGTAGTGTATTGTATTGTAGCACTTAATAGTAGTGTATTGTATTGTATTGTATTGTATTGTAGCACTTAACTGTGTAGCAACTGCAGCAGCTGCTATCATGTCTGTAATACGGGGAATTGATTAACCTAGCGATTGTTGTACTTGCACTTGGTTCTATGAACATCCTTTCTGTACCGACAGCGATATATTGATGCACTTCTTATGACAAATGTACTTATTGCAAGTCGCTTTGGATAAAAGCGTCTGCTAAATGCCCTAAATGTAAATGTAAATGTTACTGTTTGAATTTAGTGCAGGAGACTTAGCAGTGAGGCTGAGAATATTACATGGAAAATAATGTTCATTACAAAATATTGTTAATATCTAAACAATACATATTCTGGAAATAAAAATCCTGATAGATTTGATCTCCCATTACACTAGACTGTCACTCTCAACGTTGAAGTTTTTCTCAGTACTATTTTTAAGTTCCAGGACGTACAACATACAACAAGTGTGTAAGGGGGGGGGGGGGGGGGGGGGGGTGAGCTCTGAGGTGAGCTCTGAACAGGTTAGTCTTGAGTCTTTTGCGGAAGCTTGTGAGCGACTCTGCGGTCCTGACGTCGGCAGGGAGCTCGTTCCACCACTGCGCTGCCAAACTGCAAACAATCCCAAACATCCCATTGGTCCTCACTCTAAGCTCCGCCCCTCCAGTGAACGTGGTGGCCATGCCTCCCATTGGTCCTCACTCTAAGCTCCGCCCCTCCAGTGAACGTGGTGGCCATGCCTCCCATTGGTCCTCACTCTAAGCTCCGCCCCTCCAGTGAACGTGGTGGCCATGCCTCCAATTGGTCCTCACTCTAAGCTCCGCCCCTCCAGTGAACGTGGTGGCCATGCCTCCCATTGGTCCTCACTCTAAGCTCCGCCCCTCCAGTGAACGTGGTGGCCATGCCTCCCATTGGTCCTCACTCTAAGCTCCGCCCCTCCAGTGAAAGTGGTGGCCATGCCTCCCATTGGTCCTCACTCTAAGCTCCGCCCCTCCAGTGAACGTGGTGGCCATGCCTCCCATTGGTCCTCACTCTAAGCTCCGCCCCTCCAGTGAACGTGGTGGCCTTGCCTCCCATTGGTCCTCACTCTAAGCTCCGCCCCTCCAGTGAACGTGGTGGCCATGCCTCCCATTGGTCCTCACTCTAAGCTCCGCCCCTCCAGTGAACGTGGTGGCCATGCCTCCCATTGGTCCTCACTCTAAGCTCCGCCCCTCCAGTGAACGTGGTGGCCATGCCTCCCATTGGTCCTCACTCTAAGCTCCGCCCCTCCAGTGAACGTGGTGGCCATGCTGCACCACTTCTGGCAGAAGAAGCAGAGCGTCCTGCTGACGGAGGGGGGGGCGGAGGACCCCCGGGCGGGGCAGGGCCCCCTGCTGCTGCTGTACGAGTCGGCCCCCACGCCCGGCCCGCCCTACGTCTGCTACGTCACCCTGCCGGGCGGGAGCTGCTTCGGGAACTACAGGGTGCGTTCACTGACACCACCCAACGCCTGTTTTCATCCTCTCCCTCTCTCTCCTCCTCCCCTCCCTCCCCTCTCCATCTCCTTCTCCCCTCCACCTCTCTCTCTCTCTCTCTCTCTCTCTCTCTCTCTCTCTCTCTCTCTCTCTCTCTCTCTCTCTCTCTCTCTCTCTCTCTCTCTCTCTCTCTCTCTCTCTCTCTCTCTCTCTCTCTCTCTCTCTCTCTCTCTCTCTCTCTCTCTCTCCTCCACTCTCTCTCCTCTCAAGGTTCAAGGTTCAAGGTTCAACTTTATTGTCCCCGTGGGGAAATTTGTCTTGGGCACAATGCATCATTGCTTTCTTAACATACACAAGAGTACAACAGAACAAAAACACAACCACAGACACAAACACAATCAGACAACCAACATGTCAACATCGAGAACATGGGGCTTGATAGACTTAAACTGCACCTTGCTGTATTACATAGAAATCGACAGTATGGGTATCTAGTGCAAGTGTTTATTGCACTAGAACTTATGGATAGAGTGCTATGTGCTAGAGTGCTTAGTTCTAAAGTGCTATGTGCTAAAGTGCTATGTGCTAAAGTACTATGTGCTAAAGTGCTAACCTATTTATTGCACATCATTCTATTGCACATTGTTCATCAGCTTAATGGAGGCTGGGACAAATGATAATTTAAGGCGGTTGGATTTGCATAGCGGCACACGGAGTCTTCTCCCTGATGGCAGGGTTTCATATTCAGGGAAGAGTGGGTGTTGGGGGAGTTGGAAATAATTTTCTTTGCTTTTTTCCTAACTGCCTGCTCATATATGCTCTGTATAGGCTCACATTCTCCCTTTTCCACCTCTCTCTCTCTCTCTCTCTCTCTCTCTCTCTCTCTCTCTCTCTCTCTCTCTCTCTCTCTCTCTCTCTCTCTCCTCCACCTCCCTCTCAACACCACCACATTGGTCATGTCGGAGCAGGAGGGGGAAGCCCTCCATGCGTTGTGGTTCAACTGCTTGTGTTGGTGTGAAAGTGTGCAGAGGACACATACACACTGACCCATGTACACACACACACACACACACACACACACACACACACACACATAGACACATGCAGTCACACAAACCATATACCACACATTCACGCACATACCCCAATCACACACACATATTCACGCATGCACACATACACACACACACACACATACACGTATCAATACACACACACAGACAAACACACACACACACACACACACAATCACACACACACACGCACACAGATACATAGCCCGATCCCATATGAAGTCACACACATCAAAGGTTGGGCTGTTTTCTAAAGCCTCATCCTAACCCAGGCTACCACAGTTCAGGGCAGATTATTATTGGTTCACTACGGCTCTGATCTCCTGAGCTAATCTGGTTCCTAATTGAACTGATCCCATGATCACCACTTGTGAACTTGCAGAAGTGTGCAGTGTAATGTTACGAATACATCTCCTGAACCTTGTTACATCCAACCTGGAAACCTGCTTCTTTCTCCCTGGCGTTTCAATCAAACAGACCATCTGCCTTTCTCTTCTATCTACTCTTCTCATTGTTTAACGTTGTCTCTCATATATTATTCCATCATTATTTTAATGCTGTGCAGCACTTTGGTCAACCCTTGTTGTTAGAATGTTCTGTGTAAATACTTCTACGTTTCATCCTCTCCTCCTTCCTCCTCCTCCTCCTCCTCCTCCTCTCTCTCTCTCTCTCTCTCTCTCTCTCTCTCTCTCTCTCTCTCTCTCTCTCTCTCTCTCTCTCTCTCTCTCTCTCTCTCTCTCTGTCTCTGTCTCTGTCTCTGTCTCTCTCTCTCTCCTCCCCCCCTCCTCCCCCCTCCTCCCCCCAGGTGTGTGAGACCCAGGCGGAGGCCCGTCGGGACGCGGCCCGGGTGGCGCTGATGAACTCCCTGATGAACGAGCTGCCGTCGCGCCAGATCAGCCCCCCCTTCATCTCCCAGAGCCTGAGGCAGGCGGCGGCCGACAGCGCCGTGAGCCCCCCCACGCCACACGCACGCACGCACACACACGCACAGACACAGGCACGCACATACGCACGCACACACGCACTCACACACGCACACACCCAAGCACGCACGCACAGACGCACGCACTCACAAACGCACGCACCCAAGCATGCACGCACACACGCATGCACACACGCATGTATGCACGCACTCGCTCGCTCACTCACTCACTCACTCACTCACTCACGCACACACGCACACACGCACTCACTCACTCACTCACTCACTCACTCACTCACGCACGCACGCACGCACGCACGCACGCACGCACGCATGCTCTCACTCATTCATTCACTCACTCACACACGCACACACATGAGTCCAGGGGGATTCAATAGTAAGATTCTTGTAAGCAAAGAGAGGGGGACGGCTGGCCAGCATATTGTTTTTCTAGAATTCATCAGTAATAGGATGTGATTTTATTAATTATCATCATTATCGACATCATTGTAACGCAGCAATTTACCACAGATATGTCCAGGTTATTTTAAGCTACGAGCTAGTTGAAGTTGTACTAATCTTGGGCTATATCGATGAGGTTACATCTTGTTTCTACTCTGTGATTTCCGAGGTCATCTCACGCTAAGTGTGCCCCTCTCTCAGGTCTCTTTGGAGGACGCGTGTGACCCAGGCACCAGCATCGGCACCTACAGCCTGCTGCTCCACTCCTGCACGGGGCGCACCATGCTGGAGTTCCAGGTAGAGATCCTCAGCGCAGCCGCTCGCCTCCACCTCGGCCCTGCTCACGTCGCCCGCCGTCATGTGGAACTCTGGTAGCACTCCAAGGAGACCCAGACCTTGTGACCAGTCACACGGCTGAGTCAACGTGTTTGAGTTAATAATCGAGTTAATAATTGGGGACAACGTGGGTTGTATATTGTAAATAAGGCGTTAAATGGAGTGTGACGGACAACATGACTGAATGAATCGTCCAAGGAGCTCACGAACCACTTCAGTGCCACGTGGTTTCACTCTCCTGGCCTCTCAGTATATTTAATGTCTCTCTTCCTCTATTTGTTGAATCTGAGTGCGAGTGCCTCCATGTTTAACTTTAGAGGAGGCACCTCTGATGGAGTCAGGGGCGTGGAGAACTTCCTGCCTCACAGGGGAACACAAACACATCTGCTCGCCGTGTGTATTAACCTTGCCGTGTGTATTGACCTGAGGAAGCAGCTTAATTATCACCGCTGTACCCTAAAGCAAGACGGGCCAAGATAAACACTGTTAGACATCACTAGAGGTGCATTCAAATCCTGTCATTACACCCACATGTGCACTCACGAGTGTGCGGACCGAAAAAACACATACACACACACACACACACACACACACACACACACACACACACACAAACACACACACACACACACACACACACACACACACACACACGTTAGACATGATTTGAGGATTTAGAAAATGAATGGACAGGTAAATATGACAAACATAATAGCAGGGACAGTTAATCCAGAAATTATAGTTGTTTAAACCTTAATATCATGCTCGACAGTGTTATGGCCAGCACTTGGGACAGCTAAGCCTACAAGGTGTGTGAATATTTAGAATATCTTTTCAAACTAATCAAGCACAAGTCTTGGCTGTGAGTTAATACTTAATCTTTGTCAGGGCTAAAGTAACATAGTTTACACAGTTTACAATCCAAATCTTTACTCTAAAGAAACCCCTTCCTTTGTACTCTCAACCTCTCTCCTCCTCTCTCTTTCTCCCCCTCTCTCTCTCGCTCTCCCTCCCTTTCTCTCTCTCTTTCTCCCCCTTTCTCTCTCTCTCTCTCTCTCTCTCTCCCCCCTCCCTCCCTCCCCCCTCCCTCTCTCTCCCCCCTCCCCCCCTCCCTCCCCCTCCCTCCCTCCCTCCCTCCCCCCTCCCTCCCTCCCCCCCTCCCCCCCTCCCTCCCTCTCTCCCTCCCCCCTCCCTCCCCCCTCCCTCTCTCCCCCCCTCCTCCCCCCACCTCTCCCTGTATAGGAGATGATGACAGTGTTCCAGCTGTTGCACTGGAACGGGACCCTGAAGTCCCTGAAGGACCAACAGTGCTCCCGCCGGGTACGTCCTCCGCCCCCCTCGGCCCCCCGGGTCCCATAAGGCCGGGGTTAACTTCCACACTTGTATGGAATAAACGTTTAAATAAAGTCAATAAGACTACTCTTTTCGTTCTGTATTTGAATATGGAATCATAGGGGTTGTTTCTGCTTCCTCTCTCAGAGTGTGATTTGTTCATGTTTTTGTAAACAGCGCAAAATAATAACGTTTTCCGTTCTGCATTTGAACATTGAACCAATCATTACTCAAAATGAACCCCCTGCTTTTCCACTCTCACCCTCTATCCCTCTCCCTCTCTCACTCCTCTTTCTCTTTCTCCCTCCCTCCCTCCCTCCCCTCCCTCTCTCCTCCCTCCCTCCCTCTCTCTCTCCCCTCTCTCGCTCCTCACTCTCTTTCTCTCTCTCTCTCTCTTTGACTCCCTCACCCTCTCTCTCTATCACTGACTCTCTCTCTCTCTCTCTCTCTCTCTCTCTCTCTCTCTCTCTCTCTCTCTCTCTCTCTCTCTCTCTCTCTCTCTCCTCCCTCTCTCTCTCTCTCTCTCTCTCTCTCTCTCTCTCTCTCTCTCTCTCCCTCTCTCTCTCTCCCTCCCTCCCTCCCTCCCTCTCCCTCCCTCCCTCTCTTTCCCCTCCCCCTCCCTCCCTCCCTCTCCCTCCCCCCCTCCCTCTCCCTCCCTCCCTCAGAGTGTGATCTCGTACTTCTCCGAGCGGGGCCTGGACGAGTCCCTCCGCAGCAGCATGGCGCTGGACTGGCTGGAGCGGGAGCGCCGGGCGGCCGGGCGGCTGGCGGAGCAGCTCGCCGTGGCCCAGCGGGAGCTGGTGCTAGCGCGCCGCCGCGGCGTCGAGCTGCGCTTCTACAAGGAGAAGACGGAGATCCTCAGCCTGGCACTGAGCCAGGCCTACACCCACCACCCGCACCACCCTCACCACCACCCTCAGCACCACCAGGACCACCAGCAATACCCGGACCACCCGGACCCGTACGCGCCATCCCCCGGACACGAGAGCGCCGGCTACGCCCGTGAGGAGGAGCTCCACCTCCGTCCGCCCCCCATATACGAGACGGTGACCCTGCCCTGGACCACGCCCCCCGGGAGCCCCTCCCCCAGCCTCCGCTAAAACACCTGACCGCTGACCTTTGACCTTTAACCTTTGACTCGGGCCCCAGGGTGAACTGTGACACGCCCCGAGACACGCCCCGAGACACGCCCCGAGACACGCCCCCCAGACACGCCCTGAGACACGCCCCGAGACACGCCCCGAGACACGCCCCGAGACACGCCCCGAGACACGCCCCGAGACACGCCCCGAGACACGCCCCCGAGACACACCCCGAGACACGCCCCGAGACACGCCCCCGAGACACGCACCGAGACACACTGAGAGGAAGCAGACTGAGAGGAAGCAGACTGAGAGAAAGCAGAATGAGAGAAAGCAGACTGAGAGGAAGCAGACTGAGAGGAAGGAGACTGAGAGGAAGCAGACTGAGAGGAAGCAGACTGAGAGGAAGCAGACTGAGAGGAAGCAGACCGAGAGGAAGCAGACCGAGAGGAAGGAGACTGAGAGGAAGCAGACTGAGAGGAAGCAGACTGAGAGGAAGCAGACTGAGAGGAAGCAGCCTGAGAGGAAGCAGACTGAGAGGAAGCAGACCGAGAGGAAGGAGACTGAGGAAGCAGGAAGCAGACTGAGAGGAAGCAGACCGAGAGGAAGGAGACTGAGGAAGCAGGAAGCAGACTGAGAGGAAGCAGACCGAGAAGAAGCAGGCTGAGAGGAAGCAGGCTGAGAGGAAGCAGACTGAGAGGAAGCAGACTGAGAGGAAGGAGACTGAGGAAGCAGACAGAGAGGAAGGAGACTGAGGAAGCAGACCGAGAGGAAGGAGACTGAGGAAGCAGGAAGCAGGCTGAGAGGAAGCAGACTGAGAGGAAGCAGACCGAGAGGAAGCAGACTGAGAGGAAGCAGACTGAGAGGAAGGAGACTGAGGAAGCAGGAAGCAGACTGAGAGGAAGCAGACCAAGAGGAAGCAGGCTGAGAGGAAGCAGGCTAAGGGGAAGCAGCCTGAGAGGAAGCAGACTGAGAGGAAGGAGACTGAGGAAGCAGACCGAGAGGAAGGAGACTGAGGAAGCAGGAAGCAGACTGAGAGGAAGCAGACCGAGAGGAAGCAGGCTGAGAGGAAGCAGACTGAGAAGAAGCAGGAAGCAGACTGAGAGGAAGCAGACGTAGATGAACGAGTTCTGAGTTATGCAATAGAGAACTGCATACAATGTGAAGTATTAAATAAGATCAAATACATTTTGAGTGGCTGTCATGTGGGTACCGTGGGATCTTATGTGGACATTTTAATACCACCACTCGTGCAGATCAGGTGGTGATGAACTATTTGTGGTGCAGGTGGTCTAGTTTGCTAAATCTGTTCCTGCAGAATGGCACCATTGTTGCTATTGTTCGCATAACAATGGTACCAGTGTTTATTTTATCTTATTCATCTAAATTAAACATTGGCTTACTGATTCAACATCACATGACCAGCTTTGATAACACAATAAGTCCGGCCTTATGACCCACATCAGATAAACCTCAGTGGGATGCTTCTGCCTTCATAGTTTTCCTTTTGAAAGACACATGGTTTGAGACGATGGATGAGTTTATAAAGGGAAATATAAATATGATGAAAGTTTGTTGAAGTGTCTGAGCCTTTATCTTGGTCAAAACAACGTTAACAATTATATTATTGCGCAGTTTTATTTGAATATTATTTTGTATGCAACATTAAGTTATGTTACTAATGTCTTTTATACACAAATATATATTTTTCTTAGTTTATTAAAATGTATTGGAATGCTGGTCTTTACTATTTGGTTCTCATTGCTGTATTTCGATCGTTGAGTAACAAACAGTCATAGTTATATGACTGTTTATTACATCTATTCATAAAGACTTATTTTACAATAGATGATGAAAATTTGTAGATGGAGGACGTATCACTCAGTAGAGCACAAAACAGCCCCATAACTGTATTACACACCTTCTCCTCATTCCATTATTTGAATTATCTGCAGATAGGGGGCGCAGTAGCGGATTTTCGCGGCTTTTGCCTCTCTGGCTCGCCGTAGAGGGGTGGAGTAGCAACATTATCAGATCTCGCGATAGCTGATTTCGTGGAAATCAAGAAAAACAAAACAAACGACAGCATCATGACAGCTGAGCAAGGACTTGTTTACATCGCCAAAGGACACTTTAACTGGAATCGGTGAATGCAAACATGACAGCGGGACCGACGGTAGGATGTGCCTTCTTGACATATTATTTAATAGACGCTGAGATGTACAGCAGATGAGCTTGCGTTGAGACAATACGCTTTATTATATTGTGCAATGACTATCAAAGGTTTCGTTTTACTCTCCTACCACGATGTTGTAGGATCGTTAGACCGCATGTATGCCCTACACAAAATAAGAACAAAAACATGTTGACATCCTGCCAGTAGCTCCTTATCTTCCCCCAACAGCCCAGGCTCATCTCCCACAGCGCCGTCGAGCCTGCGGTGGGGTTAAGGACTCTGTTGTTGTTTCTGACTAACCCACACTGACGACACTACTTCTCCCCATCAGGCCCCCGTTTAGTTGTCTAAATGTGCCTGTGATCTGAACGGTATCTGGGGGGACGTGAGGGAAGCCGTCAGACATGGAGGCAGTGCGACCAAAGAAGAGCAAGTCCAGATCGGCTGGGAAGCCTCAGGTGACTTCCACAGACGTTACCGCTTCAGTAATGTTAAATAATAATACTCAATGGATGTCACTGTTGACTGCCTCATCATGTGCTCCAGCTCACATGATGTCACATCTAGGGCAAATGTTAATGAACCCTAAAATCGATCTTTAAACTTCTCCCTGTCGTCCGGTGTTCTCTCAGCTATCTCAGAAGCAGAGGCCAGCAGAGGAGGGGTCTACGGCTCCGGCAGCTGCCCCAGATGAAGCTCTGTGTTCTGGGTTCTCTGATATCCATCTCAGCTTGCCCTACCAGGCGCCAGAGGAGCCAGCCCCCGCAGACGTTACCGAAACACAGCCGTCTGAAAGTCAGCCGAGCTCATCCTCACCGTCGGCGAGTAATGCCCAGACGTCGGCTCTGTCTTCAGACACGGCCCTCGCCACGTCCCAGCCGGTCTCTCAGATCGAGCTCAAAACACAGAAAACTGATGAGGAGCGCCTGGAGGAGACGCAAGGCCAGGAGCTCAGAGCCGAGCCGGAGAGCACAAAGACAGCCGGCCCCAGCCCTCAGAGATGGATCGAGTCTTGTTTATCAGCCAAGGTGGCGGACAGCCCGGCCGTGCCCAGCGCCCCGGCCCTCTACCCCTCCCTCACCTCTCTGGGGGAGGGGCCCCTGATGCAGCTCTCCGAGGAGGCCCTCCGGAGCTGTAAGACCCGAGGGCCCGCCGTGTTGGCCCTGGCGGAGCAGGAGTCCTCGCCCCCCAGCCTGCAGCCTCTGGGCTCCGTGGCAGAGCTCCCCCGGAGCCGGCTGTACCCCGAGTTACCCCAGACCGCGCCCGAGCTGGAGGTAAACCACTGCTGACACACTTTAAGACACATGACTCAGACTAACCACTGAATGCTCTTCAGAAGACAATATAACTATCGGGGCGATAGTGAAACAGTTAGTTAAATATTAATATGAGTGGAAATATTTGGTTCTGTGGTATAACTTCTATAACATCTGCTATAATGCTAGAGCTAGACATTCCTACCCCCATAAAGCCGATACGTTTGTTATTGGGGAAAGAGTTAACTATTACTATATTACTATTACTATACTACTACTACTACTACTACTGTTATATAGTAAGAGCCTGGCTCCTATGTAAAGTAAACCTGCAGTAACAAACTACTTCTAGTACTACTACAGATACTACTTCTATATAGTAAGAGCCTGGTTCCTATATAAAGTAAACCTGCAGTAACTAACTACTACTACTACTGTAAAGTAAAGCCTGGCTCCTATATAAAGTAAACATGCAGTAACTAATAAACCTGCAGTAACTAACTACTACGATACTTCTACTTCTACTACTCTAAAGTAAAGCATTGCTCCTGTATAAAGTACCCCTGCAGTAAATAACTACTACTTTACGACTACTACTACTCCTGTAACGTAAAGCCTTGCTCCTGTATAAAGTAAAGCTGCATTAAATAACTACTACTTTACTACTACTACTGCTACTGTAAAGTAAAGCCTTGCTCCTGTATAAAGTAACCCTGCAGTAACTAACTACCACTTTACTACTACCACTACTACTGTGACGTAAAGCCTTGCTGCTGTATAAAGCCCCCCTGGGTCTTGTGGGTGTGTCCAGGCCTTCTCCCTGGAGCACCTTGGTGTGTGGGAGATGGGCGGCGGGCTGAAGGCGTGGCTGGGCTGTGTGGAGGCGTGCGCGACCCAGTTCTGCAGCACGGCGCAGACGGACGGCCACGAGCTCACCGAGCTGCTGCAGAACTACTGGCGCTGCCGCCGACAGCTCACCCAGTCGCACACGCAGCTGCACACGCAGTCGTCGGACTGCAAGAGCACCCAGAACCGGCTGTGGAGCTTCAGGGACGAGCAGCTCACCCTGCAGGTCGGTCCCGCACCGCTGGGGGGGCGACCACGACGAGCACGCTGCTATCAACCCCCCACCTCTATCTAGACGGGATATCTCAACGGACCTCTATGGTCTAAAATTACACAAATGCTCTAAAAAGTTTGAAAGCATTGTGCGTTTTTAGCTTTAGTCATTAAGCAGACGCTTCTATCCAAAGCAACTAACAAGGGAGGTTGAGAACCAACAATTGTTAGTTATTGGCATGAACATCCTTGCTGTACCGACAGCGATATATTGTTGTTTCTCTCCCTTTTGACAAATCGCTTTGGACAATAGTGTCTGCTAAATGCCCTGAATGTAAATCTAAATGTTGGGAACACTTGAAGCATCCAATCAGAGATTGCCGTAGGTTCTGTAGTTGTAGTGCTGAGCAGCCCTAGGCCTCAGAGAAAAGGTAAACACCAATAAAGCATTTCTGACTTCCTGTGAGGCTCACAGACTCCCTGACCTCTGACTTCCTGTGAGGTTCACAGACTCCCTGACTTCCTGTGAGGTTCACAGACTCCCTGACTTCCTGTGAGGCTCACAGACTCCCTGACCTCCTGTGAGGCTCACAGACTCCCTGACCTCCTGTGAGGCTCACAGACTCCCTGACTTCCTGTGAGGCTCACAGACTCCCTGACTTCCTGTGAGGCTCACAGACTCCCTGACCTCCTGTGAGGCTCACAGACTCCCTGACCTCTGACCTCCTGTGAGGCTCACAGACTCCCTTTCTCCCCAGGGCCTGTGTGCGGACCAGGCCAAGGTGACCGGCTACCACCGGTTCCAGCAGGCTGACTTCAGCGCGACCGTGCTGTCGGAGCTCGGCCGGCTGCTGGAGACACGCTCCGAGCTGCTCCACCAGAAGGTGGTGCTGCACGCCTACACCGCCCTGCTGTCCCGCCTGCAGGTGGAGTCGTACCTGCACCGCCTGCTGACAGGTGAGAGGAAGAGGACATGTGTTCTGAGAAATGTTCTGCACGTCTTATCTCACCTTACCACGCACACTCTGTTAATGTTGATATGAGGTGTGCCAGAACACACAACACAACTCGGTTATGTTAATATGACGTGTTCCAGAACACGCAACACAACTTTGTCATGTTCTGTGATGTGTTCCAGAACACACAACGCAACTTGGTTATGTTGTATGATGTGTTCCAGAACGCACAACGCGCAACACAACTTTGTTAGGTTGCATGATGAGTTCCAGAAGACACAACACAACTTTGTTATGTTGTATGACATGTTCCAGAACACGTAACACAACTTTGTTGACATTTGTGTTGACCCAGACTGACCCTCCGATAGGTAAAACAGGATATATATCACTTATGTTTACTCCTTCGTATGTAAATAGCATGATCACTAAAACAAAAGGGTTCGGGACTATTTTACTTTTAGATACTTTTGTTTTCTTGATCATTTTCTCTGGTACACCATCCCCGTTGTATCGATGGTGTACCGTGGTAGAGGCCTGTTGAACGGGCCTGACGTACGCAGTGGGTCTGCCCCCCCTGGCCCCCAGCCCCTGCTGACGTGTTTGCGTTGTTCTCAGGCTGCGGCGGCGGGAGCTCCCGGCCCGGCTCGCTGCAGCCGCTGAAGGAGGCCGTCGGCGTCCTGTTCAGCTTCACCCGCAGGGTGCTCGACGACGCCCAGTTCCAGACCGACATCCACCACTGGCTGGAGAGACTGGTATGAACACACACACACACACACACACGCACGCACACACACACACACACACACACACACGCACACACATACACACACACACACACACACACACACACACACACACACACACACACACATGCAGACACGCTCTTATGCAGGCACGCATGCATACACATACGCACACACACAAATAAGCACACTCACACACACACACACACACACACACCCTCTTGGGTTTGAAGGGTGCTGTATAAATACATTAGCCTTGCCTCGCGATGGCATTCTTTCTCTCGCCATGTTCCAACTTGGCAATTATTTGATGACATATTCCCCTGTGGTTCCTTCTCTAACCACTAGGTGGCGGTACTACTACAACTTGGGGGCACTGGAGAGCGTCTGTATCTACTGTGCCATCTGCTGTGTTGTCCTGCTGGAATGGGAAAGTGGGCAGCCAACTTCCTACAGGTTAATGCCCGTCCTTTATTCCCAAATGTTAAAGTGATGTTATTTTAAAGGGTCAACATGCAGGTTGATAAATGTGAGGGTAAAGTTTAAAATTACATCATTTATCAATCAATTTACCTCATACTTTCCCACAATTAGTTTACCAGGCTTGGCCAACCTGGAAGTTGCCCTCTAACCCGAGTGTCGTTCTGTTTCAGGTCGAGGTGTGGGGCGAGAACGGCGGAGTCCAGCACTTCATGAAGGCTCTGACCATCCTCATGTCTCCGGCCAGGTGATCTGAACCCCCCCCCCCCCGCTGTGATCACGTGACCCAGAAGATAGAGCTTCATTTAACCAATCACACCTGTTTGAATGCTCTTCCTTTCCCCCGCTGACCTCGTGACCTTTGTGACCTTTGACCCCAGACACAGAGCAGAGTTCCTGGGCCACATGAGGCCGTGTGAGAGCCTGACCTCAGGGGGGGGGCCCGCGTCGGGGAACTGGACCCTGGTGGACGAGGGGGGAGAGGAGGTGAGCCGACAGAGTGACCCTCAGACCAGTAGCCCTCCCTCAGACCAGTAGCCCTCCCTCAGACCAGTAGCACTGTCTCAGACCAGTAGCACTCTCTCAGACCAGTAGCACTCCCTCAGACCAGTAGCACTCTCTCAGACCAGTAGCACTCCCTCAGACCAGTAGCACTGTCTCAGACCAGTAGCACTGTCTCAGACCAGTAGCCCTCCCTCAGACCAGTAGCCCTCCCTCAGACCAGTAGCCCTCCCTCAGACCAGTAGCACTCTCCCAGAGACAGAGTGACCCTCAGACCAGTAGCACTCTCCCAGAGGACAGAGTGACCCTCAGACCAGTAGCCCTCCCTCAGACCAGTAGCCCTCCCTCAGACCAGTAGCCCTCCCTCAGACCAGTAGCACTCCCTCAGACCAGTAGCACTCCCTCAGACCAGTAGCCCTCCCTCAGACCAGTAGCCCTCCCTCAGACCAGTAGCCCTCCCTCAGACCAGTAGCCCTCCCTCAGACCAGTAGCCCTCCCTCAGACCAGTAGCACTCCCTCAGACCAGTAGCTCTAATAGTCAGTAGCACTAATAATCATATATAGTCACCTAGTGTGCTAGGTCAACATTAAACATGTGTTGCATTCATCTCTCAAGGTCCATCTGAGGGCTCAGGGCAGAACCCACTAGTGTGTGAGTAAGGTCTGATATTAAGGTCCTGTCCCTCCAGGACGAGGACCCCGGCAGCAGCTGGCTGCTGCTCTGTGAGGAGGACCTGATCTCGCTGCTCGCCCAGTTCCCCTTCAAGGACCTGTACTCACACATGCTGGGCATCAGCAGGCAGGGTGAGCCGTCTGCCTGTCTGTCCGTCTGTCCGTCTGTCTGTCTGTCTGTCTGTCTGTCTGTCTGTCTGTCTGTCTGTCTGTCTGTCTGTCTGTCTGTCTGTCTGTCTGTCTGTCTGTCTGTCTGTCTGTCTGTCTGTCGTAGGCAGGGTGAGCCGTCTTTCTGTCCGTCCGTCTGTCTGTCTGTCTGTCTTTCTGTGTGTCTGTCTGTGTGTCCCTCTGTCTGTCTGTCTGTCTGGTTGGACCCTAACCCTAACCCCCCTCCCTGTCTAGGCGTGTACGAGCCCCAGGCCTGCTCCAGCCAGAAGATAATGAGGATCTTCGCCTTCGCCTCCTCGCTCATCGAGGTTCTGGCCGTCGGCCTGCAAACGTACAACCGGGCCCGGTACCGACAGCTGGTCAAACGGATCGGCCGCAGCATCAGGTCCGCCCCCCCCCCCCCCCCCTCCCGGTCGGTCCTCGATTAGCGAGCCCTACGCCGCAGAGGAAGAGATGAACGAGACCGGTGACCGTCTGTCCCTCTGTCCCCGTCCGCCCCCCCCAGGATGACGGTGTGCTACGTGAGTGACCACTGGGCTCAGTACGTCAGTGTCAGCGGCGTTGGGGGCTCCGGCTCCTCCACACACTCTCTGTCCATGGACAAGCTGCAGCTGGAGTACGACCACCTGTTCCTCCGGGCCGTGGTCCACGTCCTCCGCAACAAGAGGTGAGTGCTGCTGCTCTGGGCTCCGCCGTGAGGGCTCTGCTGCGGGCGCGTGGTGAGGAGCAACGAGGGCCCCCCCGCAACATGAACTCAACCAGACGCCAACACTTGCACTGTTGTTTGCTCTAATGTGTGTCTGTGATGTCTGTGATTCCAATATTCTAAACTTATTTCTTGTTATTTTTGTGTTGTTTCACGAGTTAAGCACATTGTATGGATGTTTTGCAATATGAGAAAGTAAATATAGAGTACTTTTATCTATTGACCTTATATTTAACTTTTAATGTATTCTACATTCATTTGTTAATTTGACAAATACACTTTGAAGTCCATTTCTAATGAGCCCTCTCCTCTCCCCTCCTCCTCTCCTCTCCTATCCCCTCTCCCCTCTCCTCTCCCCTCCTCCTCCCCTCCCCTCCTCCCCTCCCCCCCTCCTCTCCCCTCTCCTCCCCCCCTCCCCTCTCCTCTCCCCTCCTCCTCTCCTCCCCTCCCCTCCCCTCCTCTCCTCTGATAGGCTGGGCATCTGGCTGTTCATGTCGGAGATGCCCTATGGCACGCTGTCCAGCGCCATGCTGTGGAGGGTGCTCTACGTCATGCAGTGTGCTGAGACAGAGGGCCCCCGGGCCCTCGCCCCCACGGAGAACACCCACGCCTGTCTGCAGGCCCTCAGAGGTACCCAGCACCCCCACCCAAACACCACCCACACACACCACCCAAACACACCGCCCACACACAGCCACTCAAGCCATGGCTCTTAGTCCCGCCTGTCCGCTGGCCGCCGCCCTAACGCGGGGCCGACCTGTCCTCCTCCGCCAGACCCAGAGCACCAGGAGCGCTTCCAGAGCTGGCTGGGGGAGGTGAACAGCTCGGACGGCATCGCCCTCCTCACCGCCCTGGCCCACATGGCCACGCCCACCCAGCACTCGGACCCCACCTTCATCAACACCATCACCCTCATCATCTACCAGGTAGGTGACTCCGGGACGGACGGCTGCACCCGGAGCAGCAGAGAGGGACGGGGGCAGCCCCTCCACCTCGTTCACACACCAGATGTGTCTTCAAAGAACAGGAATAACCAGCTGCTGCCTCGTCTCCCTCACTGCTACAGTCGTATGACTTTTCCACCTTGAAGCCAATCCACGTCTAACCCTAACCCTTCTTTTATATTCTACGTCTCTCGTCTCCCCCCCTCCCCCCTCCCCTGTCTCCCCTGTCTCCCCCCTGTCTCCCCTGTCTCCCCCCTGCCTCCCCCTTCCCCCTCTCTCCCCTCTCCCCCCTGTCTCCCCCCCTCCCCCCCTGTCTCCCCTGTCTCCCCCTGTCTCCCCTGTCTCCCCCCTCTCCCCTGTCTCCCCCTGTCTCCCCCTCTCTCCCCTGTCTCCCCCCCCCCCCCAGGTGTCCTACGTCAGTGTGGCCACCAGGGAGACCTACTCCAAGGTGGGCCGGGAGCTGCTGGCTGCCATAGCAACGGCCCATCCCTATGTCATCTCCGTGGTGCTGGAGAGGCTGAGGGAGACGGTCCAGATCGTGGGCATGGTACGCCACCCTCCCGCCATCCTCAGTGGGCTCATGCTGCTGGCTAGCCACCTATACACACACACACTCTGTCTCAGTCCATCACTGAGGGAGGATAGTCACTGTGTTTTTGTGTTTGTGTGTGTGTGTGTGTGTGTGTGTGTGTGTGTGTGCGCATTTGATGTGTGTGGGGTGTACGTGTGTGTGTGTGTGTGTGTCTCTCTCTCTCTCTCTCTCTCTCTCTCTCTCTCTCTCTCTCTCTCTCTCTCTCTCTCTCTCTCTCTCTCTCTCTCTCTCTCTCTCTCTCTCCCTCCCTCCCCCTCTCTCCCCCCAGGTGGCCCTGTACCTGTGTAAGGAGCTGCCTCTGTGCCTGTGGAAGCCGGGGGCGGAGGAGGTGTGTGTGATCGGGGCGTGGCTGCTCCAGCACCCCCTCCAGGCGGTGGAGAACCAGCTGGCCTGCGTGGTGCTGGAGGGGCTGCACTGGGGCCACTCACAGGTAGGCCGCCGACCCTGGTGAACCCTGGAGGTGAGCTGGGGCTGATCACACTAAGCCCCCTGTCTGTGTGCAGGACGGTGCCCTGGCCCTGCCGCCCTCGCTCCACAGCGAGGTGGCCCTGCTGGTGGCCGAGGCGTACCAGAAGTACCTCACAGACAAACCCTACGCAGGCCTCATCTCAGAGGGCATCAAACAGGTACGCTCGCCCACCGCAGCCTGGGGCGCATTATCCACCGGTTAGGAAGCTACTGCTGCTCCCTCCCTCCCTCCCTCCCTCCCTCCCTCCCTAACTCCCTCCCTCCCTCTCTACTCCTCCCTCCCCTCACAGCTCCCTCCCTCCCCCCCTCCCTGCTCCTCCCTCCCCCTCTGCTCCTGCCTCCCCTCTCTGCTCCTCCCTCCCTCTCTGCTCCTCCCTCCCTCCCTGCTCCTCCCTCCCCTCACGGCTCCCTCCCTCCCCCCCTCCCTGCTCCTCCCTCCCCCTCTGCTCCTGCCTCCCCTCTCTGCTCCTCCCTCCCCCTCTGCTCCTCCCTCCCCCTCTGCTCCTCCCTCCCCTCTCGGCTCCCTCCCTCCCTCCCTCTCTGCTCCTCCCTCCCTCCCTGCTCCTCCCTCCCCTCTCTGCTCCTTCCTCCCCTCTCGGCTCCCTCCCTCCCTACGTTCCTCCTCCAATGAGGAGTGCACGTACATTTGATGGACAGGCAAGGTGGATTCTGTGAACCAACCGGGGAACAGATGCTCTGATTGGTCACAAAGGTCTAAAGTCTAAAACCAAGCTCCGAGGCGGGCAGGCAGCCACCCACAGCGGACCGTCTCACAGAGGGTCTCCCTCCCCAATGGCTGACCGACGGACATTCTCAGACCATCCCACCCTCGTACATCGTACCTCTAACACCATGAGGGGCCCGCTATGTGTCCCCGCGCGTCCTCAGTCCTCCGTCTGTCTCCCCCAGGTGTCCTACCTGGCCAGCGTGCTGCGTCTGGGCGTGTCCCCTGAGGCCTCCTTCAGCCAGTGGGCGTGGCAGATGTTGCTGAGGCTGAAGCTCCATGGCAACAGCCAGAACCCCCAGGCGGCCTGGGCCGGCCCGGGCTCCGCCTCCAGCCCGCCCCCGGAGATCACGCACGCCCCCAGCATGCACTCTGTCCTCCGGGCCGTGAAGGCCGGCCTCCCCATCGGCTGCTACCTGTCTGTTGCCATGACGACCGCGGGGCACAGGTTAGCCACACAAACACCTGATCCATAACCGCGGTTCTCAACTGGTGGTTCGCGAGCCATAACCGGGCCCCCTGAGCGGGTCCCAGAGCACCTGCCAGCCCTTATCCCTAGATACAAGCCTGTGAACCTACTAATGTTTCAATGTTAATTCATTTTTCAGTGGCTTACTTCTTTATTGAGTTCAGGCCCAATGTTTGCAGCTGTTTTGTTCTCTCCATGTTTTCAACAGTGCATTGATTGGCATTCATATTGTGGGGTGGAGACTTAATGACTGAGGACCCATTTGGGCCCAGAGGCCGGACCAGCTGAGGACCACAGATCTAGAGTCAGATGTTCCTCATGGGTTCCTCTCTGTCCTCATTGGTTCCTCTGTCCTCATGGGCTCCTCTCTGTCCTCATGGGTTCCTCTCTGTCCTCATGGGTTCCTCTCTGTCCTCATGGGTTCCTCTCTGTCCTCATGGGTTCCTCTCTGACCTCATGGGTTCCTATCTGTCCTCATGGGTCCCTCTCTGTCCTCATGGGTTCCTCTCTGTCCTCATGGGTTCCCTCTCTGTCCTCATGGGTTCCTCTCTGTCCTCATGGGTTCCTCTCTGTCCTCATGGGCTCCTCTCTGTCTTCATGGGTTCATCTCTGTCCTCATGGGACCCTGTCTGTCCTCATGGGCTCCTCTCTGTCCTCATGGGCTCCTCTCTGTCCTCATGGGCTCCTCTCTGTCCTCATGGGTTCCTCTCTGTCCTCATGGGCTCCTCTCTGTCCTCATGGGTTCCTCTCTGTCCTCATGGGTTCCTCTCTGTCCTCATGGGTTCCTCTCTGTTCCTGCAGTCTGGAGGAGTTCTGCACAGAGGGGGTGGTTCTGCTGAAGAGTCTGATCCAGGCGCGCTACCTGAAGGCGGCCGTCCACCTGCTGGCCAACGTCCTGCCCCCCTCCTACCACCTGGGCTTCTACCTGCTCAAAAACGCCCAGTAAGGCCGGCCCCCAGCTCCCACCGTGACCTCTGACCGGCCATGTTGACCTTTACACATAACTGTGACCTCTGACCCGCCATGTTGACCTTTACACATAACCGTGACTTCTGACCCGCCATGTTGACCTTTACACATAGCCGTGACCTCTGACCCGCCATGTTGACCTTTGCACATAGCCGTGACCTCCGACCGGCAGCATTGACCTTCACACTCAGGCCTTTCGCTTTAAAAGCACAGGACAGAGGTCATAGTATCTGTAGGAATCAGGGATACAGGCTTTTCGTTGTTTTCTCTCTGGACCCTAACCACACTAAGAACACATAGAGTAGGTGTCTGTACATACAGATAGAGAAGTGCTTCCTATAGGCTTACTTTACTAAAGTGCTTTCTAAATGTTGAAACAATTTCTAAAGTTCCACCAATACGAACCAGCGCAGTTTCCTAACATCGTTTGAGTGTTTGATGCCTTGTTGTTGTCTGTATTGTGTTTCGTTGTCGTGCTCCCCAGCTTTGTGAGTTGTGTCCAGTTGTTCCTGCAGAGCGACAGCGTGTGTCCTCAGGGCGTTACGCAGCAGGTCACCCACCGGGTGGCGCCACTGCTCGTCGGGGGGGCCTACGGGGACAACGTCAGGCTGCTGAACAGCGTGATCCAGGTAGCTCCCACAGGACTACTCTTTAATGTTCACCGAGCGGCCATGTTGGATCCAAACATTAGCTGGGTGGGGATTGAAATGAATTCCACTTTCAGTTCCCTTGAGATCTTTAGTGTCCACAGTGAGTGACTGAAGGGAGATGGGTCCTTGGTTTAACATCTCAACTGAAGGCGGTGCTTTTCTGGATACAATAAGAGATCGATATACTATCTTATGATCCTGAAATTTGAAAGAGTGTCAGTCATGGACTGAAGTGACGGCCCCTCCAGCAGCCGCACCGTCCCTCCCTCCACTCTCCCCCAGCATCACGCCTCTCTCTCTCCCAGACCCACGTGATGGAGAGCTCTAGGCCCGGTCGCGTGGGCGTGGCGGCGGTCCTGGAGTTCTGGGTGGGCGTCCTCACCCAGCAGAACCTGTGGTTCCGTGACCGGACGGTTCTGTTCCTCATGGACCAGATCTGCCGCTCGGCCTTCATCTACCACCACGAGGAGTGTGTGCAGAAGCTGCTGTATGAGCAGCACAAGGTACTCCCCTCCCCTGTACCCCCTCACCTGTACCCCCTCACCTGTACCCCCTCACCTGTACCCCCTCACCTGTACCCCCCTCACCTGTACCCCCCACCTGTACCCCCTCACCTGTACCCCCTCACCTGTACCCCCCTCACCTGTACCCCCCTCACCTGTACCCCCTCACCTGTACCCCCCTCACCTGTACCCCCCTCACCTGTACCCCCCTCACCTGTACTCCACCTGTACACATCTGTACCCCCCTCACCTGTACCCCCCTCACCTGTACCCCCCTCACCTGTACTCCACCTGTACACACCTGTACCCCCCTCACCTGTACCCCCTCACCTGTACCCCCCTCACCTGTACTCCACCTGTACACACCTGTACCCCCCTCACCTGTACCCCCCTCACCTGTACCACTCGCACCTGAACCTTCCTCACCTGTATTCACCTTTACCCCCTCACCTGTACTCACCTGTACACACCTGTACCCCCCTAACCTGTACACACCTGTACCCCCTCACCTGTACTCACCTTTACCCCCTCACCTGTACAACCCTGCCTTCCCCTCCCCTAAACCAGCGAGGATGATGACTCATCCTCGTCATCACGTCCGAGTTCTCACGCTTTCTGTTGTCGTCACGCAGAATGCCTTGGGTTACCATGGCAACCGAGGAATGCTCTCCTCGCTGGTGGGCTGGATTTCCGGAAGTGCCACGCCTTCTTTCATCGAGGGCCAATCCATGAGCGGGGAGGTGAGAGTCCCTGACAACGCTGAATCCTGATTGGCAGAGATGGAGGTGCCTCAGCCCTGCTCTGTGTGTGTGTGTGTGTGTGTGTGTGTGTGTGTGTGTGTGTGTGTGTGTGTGTGTGTGTGTGTGTGTGTGTGTGTGTGTGTGTGTGTGTGTGTGTGTGTGTGTGTGTGTGTCTGTGGGCTGAAACCAGGATCTTCTTCTGTGCTAAAATCTGCGCCACCGTTTCCCCCTTACTGACTGTGTGTGTGCGTGTTGTGTGTGTGTGTGTGTGTGTGTGTGTGTGTGTGTGTGTGTGTGTGTGTGTGTGTGTGTGTGTGTGTGTGTGTGTGTGTGTGTGTGTGTGTGTGTGTGTGTGCATGCGTGTGTTGGCAGGTGTGGTTCGCCTGGCTGGTGCTGAACATGGAGCGTCTGTTCGAGGAGGACTGTCAGCTGCGACGCTGCGTGGAGCACGAGCTGGTGTCAGAGCCCAACCTGACCTCAGACCAGGCCCTCAAGGTACTCACTGCCTCACCTCTCCACTGTGCTCCCGGTCAGGTGGAGCTGGGATAAGTGAATCAAATGACACTCAGATTAGAGCTGTTAAAGAGCAGCTTTTAAGGATAGCTTCAAAGAGAATAGAATACAACTACCGTAATTTTTCGGACTATAAGCCGCGCCTTTTTTCCCATTTTGCAATTCTGCGGCTTATATAACGGTGCCTAATCTTTGAATTTTATATCTAACGGCCACTAGGGGGCCTCCTAAATCTATGGATTTTTAAGCGGCGGGCTCCAGTGCGGCTTATATTATGTAAACATCATTAAATTTAGCTGCTGCGCCTTAAAGTGCAGAAAATACGGTAGGTCAAATGTATAAAACACAACCTAATCAAAGGCAACAAAAATGTGTGTGCATAAATAGATAAAGGCTGTGGATGGACATGCACCAAGGAATGGACACACACACATTGTGTGTCCGACCCTGCTTGTTGTGTTGCGTTGGGTGTCTTGTTGTGTTGTGTGATGTGTTGTGTTGTTTGATGCGTGGTGTGTTTTGTTGTGTGATGCGTGGTGTGATGCGGTGTGCGTTTTGTTGTGTGTCCGACCCTGTGTGTCGTGGTGTGATGCTTGGTGCGTTGTGTTGTGTGATGCGGTGTGTGTCATCGTGTGCGTCTGACCCCGTGTGTCGTGTGTGGCTGCAGAAGGCGCAGCAGCGTCTGAAGCTGCCCGTGGCGCCGTCTCTGGAGCGGCTGCAGATCTACCGCTGGGCGGGGCAGGCCCTGGCCACGCCCCCGGACCACCCGCTGCTGCCCCTGGTCTGGCAGAGGTTCCTGCAGCTCTACTTCAGGCAGCCCGGCCCCGAGTACGGGTGGGTGGGACGCACGCACACACACACACACACGCACACACATTCAGACACACACAGACACACAGACATAGACACACCTTCAGACACACACACTGACACACGCACGCACGCACGCACGCACACACACACACACACACACACACACACACACACACACACACACACACACACACAGACATAGACACACCTTCAGACACACACACGCACACACACACACACACACACACACACACACACACACACGGACACACACGGACACACACGGACACAGGACTTCAGGACTTCGCAATCATTGTTGGATCTTAAGGTAGGGTCCCCCCTGCACCCCCTGCTGTGTCTGACTGCGTCCCCCCCTGCTGTGTGTCTGACGGTGCCCCCCCTGACTCCGCCCCCGTGTCCCCTGCAGGATGAACGCGGGCGGCTGCATCGGGCGGCGGTTCTTCCAGGCCTCGCCGCACGCCGCCCTGCTGCGGGCGCTGAGGCAGCGGCTCCAGGAGGTCTCTGACTTCCACCACGCCGCCAGCCAGGCCCTCAGAGCGCCCCCCCTCAGCGGCCCCGCCCCGGACCCCCCCCTGCTGCCCCCGTACCTGCCCTCCCCCCAGCTGCACACCGAGCTGGTCAGGTGGGTCACGCCCTCACCTGTCCTCCGCTCTGATTGGCTGGCTCTGATCTAGCAGATCAGGGCCAGCTGCCTGTTTGTCTCTAGTCTTACTGCCTGTTTGTCTCTAGTCTTACCGCCTGTTTGTCTCTAGTCTTACTGCCTGTTTGTCTTACTGCCTGTTTGTCTCTAGTCTTACTGCATGTTTGTCTCTAGTCTTTCTGACTCTTTGTCTCTATTCTTACCGTCTGTTTGTCTCCAGGTTGTTGGGGTGAATGGCTTCTATTCTTACCGTCTGTTTGTCTCCAGGTTGCTTGGGGTGATGGCCTCTATTCTTACCGTCTGTTTGTCTCCAGGTTGTTCGGGGTGATAGCCATGTGGTTTGACGACGAGACCCTCCAGAAACAGGAAGTGTACCTGCCCTCACTTCCTGCGCAGTACGAACCCCACAGGCTGGCGCAGGTCATGCAGAGACACCAGGTGTGTTCCCCGGGTCCTAGGGGCGTGGTTACCTGCTCTAGGGGCGTGGCTACCTGCTCTAGGGGCGTGGCTACCTGTTCTAGAGACGTGGTTACCCACTCTAGGGGCGGGGTTACCTGCTCTAGAGGCGTGGTCTCTGCTCTAGAGGCGGGGTTACCTGTTATAGAGCCAGATAAAAGCGTCTACTAAATGCCCTAGACATCAATGTGAATGTATCAGTGTATCAGAGCGGTCCCACGTCAGTAATGCCTCACTGAAGCCCCGTGCTGTGTGGTCCCACGTCAGTAATGCCTCACTGAAGCCCCGTGCTGTGTGGTCCCACGTCAGTAATGCATCACTGAAGCCCCGTGCTGTGTGTGCTCTCAGGAGCTGTGGCTGGACGCCGTGGAGCAGGAGCGCGTGCAGTTTGACCAGTGGGAGGTGCTCTCACTGTGGGAGAAGGCTCTCAGCGAGCCCCCCTTCGTCCGCAGCCAGGCCCTTGGCTTCACCGACTACAGCAGCCTGCACTCAGGTAGGCCCCTACCAGAGGACGTAGGGTTCATCAGAGGCCTCCACTCAGGTAGGCCCGTACCAGAGGATGTAG
>NC_044058.1:29652782-29780282 GCF_902167405.1 Gadus morhua | reverse complement strand
CTCACCTCGAACAAGACTTGCGTCTATTTGTGGTTTGATATTCTAAAACCATTATATTTAACATCCATGCACACGAGGATGAGGGCTCTGGGCTTTATGGTTGGGCGGGGGGGAGGGGGTAACTGGGCGACGGTGTCAGCCTCAGGGGTCTCAACAGGTGGTCTGTGAAGCCCATTGAGACACAGTGGGACGAAGGGGCGCTAAGCAGCGCCGCATGCAGCGCAGCATGCAGCGCAGCATGCAGCGCAGCATGCAGCGCTGCGCGTTAGGAAGCATGAGCCCTCAGCAGAGCAGCGCGGGTCCAGCTCCTACGAGGCCATGTCGACAGCGCGAGTATACGTCCTCAGAGAGGTGAATCGGGGGGCGCCCCAGTGGTGCATCGGATTAACGCGCGGACCATGAAGGCACAGTCCCGAACGCAGTCTCCCATACCCTCCCCTCTGTCTCCCATACCCTCCCCTCTGTCTCCCATACCCTCCCCTCTGTCTCCCATACCCTCCCCTCTGTCTCCCATACCCTCCCCTCTGTCTCCCATACCCTCCCCTCTGCCTCCCATACCCTCCCCTCTGTCTCCCATACCCTCCCCTCTCTCACCCATACCCTCCCCTCTGTCTCCCATACCCTCCCCTCTGTCTCCCATACCCTCCCCTCTGTCTCCCATACCCTCCCCTCTGTCTCCCATACCCTCCCCTCTGTCTCCCATACCCTCCCCTCTGTCTCCCCTACCCTCCCCTCTGTCTCCCATACCCTCCCCTCTCTCACCCATACCCTCCCCTCTGTCTCCCATACCCTCCCCTCTCTCACCCATACCCTCCCCTCTGTCTCCCATACCCTCCCCTCTGTCTCCCATACCCTCCCCTCTGTCTCCCATACCCTCCCCTCTGTCTCCCATACCCTCCCCTCTGTCTCCCATACCCTCCCCTCTGTCTCCCCTACCCTCCCCTCTGTCTCCCATACCCTCCCCTCTCTCACCCATACCCTCCCCTCTGTCTCCCATACCCTCCCCTCTGTCTCCCATACCCTCCCCTCTGTCTCCCCTACCCTCCCCTCTGTCTCCCATACCCTCCCCTCTGTCTCCCCTACCCTCCTCTCTGACTCTCGGTGTGACCCGGGACGTCTCACCGGGACGTCTCACCGCGGCCCCCTGTCCCCCGTGCCCCCTCCCCCAGGCTCCTCGGACCAGCTGCTGGCCCCCGAGTGCTGGAAGGGGACCCTCCGCCTGCTGGGCTGCCTGCCCCCACCCCGCAGCCCCAGGGGCCCCGCGGAGCCAGGGGCCGGCGGGGCGGACCCCCAGGGCCCGGCCGGGGGCTCCCCCGCCGCCCACTACAGGACCTCCGTCAGCCTCTCCCCCCAGCAGGTGAGAGGAGGGGCCACGCCGTGGAGGGGTGTTGGTGGAGCGCTGTTAAGCACGGGCTGGAGGGGGCGGTTCATCGATTTTTAATCGTAATTCGAATTAATGGTCAATAATCGAAAATAAAAACGATTATTGAAAAATATATAATAATATGTATGCCTCAAGTCTTAATTAATATGCCTTAAGTCTGTGGCAACCAAATGTAGCTTTTGTTAATCATTGTAATTCTTCAAATATACTCAAAACTAAAAAATGTATACGGTATATTTGTCATTTATAGAAAAAAAAAAGATTATAATCGGGTTTGGTTTGAAAAAATCTGAGATTTTATTTTTAGGCCAAATCGCCGAGCCCTAGCACAGGCCAGAGATATGTTGTGGCAGTACAAGTGTTATGCATTAGAAATTACACAATTTAAAAATAACACGATGTACCTTAAAGAATCGCTAATCTGTAAAAAGCAAAACGTTGGAAAAACTGTTGGAATAGAATATACTGATGCATTTACATTAGGGCTGCTAGATTATGGGAATCACGATTATTTTGGTCAATATTGAAATCACGATTATTCAAACGATTATTTTTGAGTTTGAAAACATGTATTTATTCAGCATGTCTCTCCTTTTTTTTTTTGTAACAGAACTTTGAAATTTCGCCTTAAAAAAATACACGAAATGGTGAAAAAGCAAATGATCCAATCTAAAAGGATATACAGATATGTACCCAACTGTTCTGTCCTTTCTATAAAACATTAAAATAAAGTCGATAATGCTAATTTTGTCATCGTTTGCCACTAAAATCGAAATCAAAATTCGATTAATCGGCCAGCACTAATTTACATTTAGGGTATTTAGCCAACGTGTCTTACAACGGTTCAAGCACACATTCACTTGCCAACGGCGGTGTCAGCCACGCAGGGCGACAGCCAGCTCGTCAGGAGCAGTCAGGGTGAGGCGTCTCCAGCCGGGATCGAACCAGCAACCTTGTGGTTACCAGTCAGCCCGCTCTCCCTCCTGATCTACTGCCCGCCCCCTGACGCCCTCTGTGTTTTACGTGACAGGCGGCCGAGACGGTGGCCTGGCTGAGCGACTACTTCCTGCGCGGCCGCCTCAGTAAGCCGGACCTGCGCAGCTTCGGGCTGTACTCGGCGTGGACGCCCTACGTGGACGACGTGGTCACCTTCTGGGGCCACCTGGGGACCTCCCTGATCAACACGCAGCTCAGCAGCTGCTCCAGGGAGCCCCTGGGCAGCGCCAAGGTCCTGGCAGGTAAACGTCCGTCCCCCCACCTCGCACACCAAACCATTTCAAAGTAAAGGTTTTTTCAAAGGCAAGGTTTTTTCAAAGTAATGTTTATTTCACAGTAAAGCTTTTTTCAAAGTAAAGGTTGAACCGACTCACTCCTGTCCAGCCACCACCTCTCTCTCCTCCCCGTAGATAATGTGGACTTTTATTTCTGCATCTACCTTTGTACTCTGAGCACTGTGTGTCTAGACGTGGATTCTGCCTATTTTTAGCAGTTCTATTCTTTTCAACTCTCTTCTATTCTACTGCTGTCCTGTACTGGCTGCAGTGGCTCCTGTGATTCCCATCTGATCAATAAGTTATCTTTAGTTTGATCTGCGTCTCCCTGCTGGAGTCTTTAAAGGGTCAAGTTGTTTTCTAAACCCTGACATGTGTTTTCCAGCGGTGAACTCGGTGCACAGTAAGATGGTGGACTTGTTCAAGCCTTGGATCTTCCCCCTGGACACGGATGACCCCAGGTAACGAGGGGGTGTGGGGCCACTCGGCTGGCGCCCTGCTGTCTGTCAGTACTGTTTATCGGGGCTGGAAACCGTGTTCAGGGTAGAGGTCTCCACACAATACCTTCTACTCAAAAGAACCCTTGACTGTCCTTCTCAATGGATCAGTTCAGGTAAAACAAAACACAGATCTGAGCCAGAGCAGCCGTGAGGTCAGCTAGGGGAGGGGGGGAGGCCTGGGTCAGGGGGCTCGTTCTGGGTCGTGGGGTCCACCCACAGACCTCTAGTCTATGACAGGATACGTAGTGCGGCTTGACTATGGAAGAAATCATAATCATGATTATTTTGGTCAATATTGAAATCATGATTATTCAACGATTATTTTTGAGTTTGAAAACATGATGAATATATTCAGCATGTCCCTCCAAAAATAACACTTTGTAACTTAGAACTTTGAAATGTCGCCTTAAAAAAATACACAAAATGGTCAAAAAGAAAATGTCCAAATCTAAAATGATGTACAGATATGTATCCAGGTGTTCTAGTTTTGTGAACGTTTGACGCTAAAAATGAAATCGCGATCAAAATTTGATTAATCGCACAGCCCTAATGCATCGCAGAAACCCGCTCTGCGTCATAAACACAAGACAGCCATCATAAACATCCTATCATCATCATATACACAAGCCTGCTCCATCAGTGAGTGACTCTCACGGTCCTGATGCTGTTCCCTAGCAACCCCAGGTGCTACCCCTGGCTGGAGACGGATGCTGCAGCGGCGGGCCGCATGGTGGGCCTGTACGCCCAGCTCACCGACACGCTGCACGGGAAGTTCAGAGGTCAGTCCCCGCACCGCTGAGGTCACACGGGCCCTGAAGCTCTGTCAGAACGGAACACCGTGTTCCAATCCTGAGAGGGTGAAGGACGGGGAGGTCGTCCCCATGGTTACACAACGACCTCCTCGGGGCCCTCGCTTGAGGTTGTCGTTTTATGCGACGGTAATTGGGCAATTAGTGTTTCACTGGAGATGCTGCTGTCCCTGACATTTGATTCATTGTGTGTGTGCGTGTGTGTCCGTCTGTGTGTGCGTGCTTGTGTGTGTGCGTAGACTCTGCATAGCCTCCCCCCTTTCCCCCCTCCCCCCTCTTACGCAATTACTGTACGTTGTGCGTCCTTGCACTTAAAAATAGTACTTAGCATTGTGTAGCGTCTTATCCTAGCTATCTGTGTCGTATACGGGGAACGGGTTAACCTAGTGATGGTTAGTGCTTGGCACTTGGTTCTATGAACATCTTTACTGTACCAACAGAGATATATTGTTGTTTCTCTTTCTTCTGATAAATGTAATTGTAAGTCGCTTTGGATAAAGGCGTCTGCTAAATGCCCTGAGGGTTAATGTAAATGCGTGTGTGTCTCCAGAACGCTTGCTGCCGGGCCAGCGGGGGGCGCTGTGGCTGTGCATGATGAGGTACTGCGAGAGCTGCACGTCCCCCCGCACCCCGGACTACCTGCTGTACCTGTACCACACACACCTGCGCAGCCTGCCCTGGGCCCAGCTGCACCCCGACACACAGCTGATGGAGCAGCTCTTCAAGGTGGGGGCCCCCACACCTGGTCTCCTCTCAGAGCCTGTCACTCACTCATATCTGATGGAGGACTTTGGCATTTCTAAACAGGAACACTCAAATAAGAATCGTACCTACACTCATATTGACAGATATCAGGTACTACCGATAACACTACTAATAAACATCTCTATGTATAGTACGGAAACACAAAGTACAGAAACACGAAGTACAGAAACACAAAGTACGGAAACACAAAGTACGGAGACACAAAGTACGGAGACACAAAGTACGGAGACACAAAGTACGGAGACACAAAGTACGGAGACACAAAGTACGGAGACACAAAGTACGGAGACACAAAGTACGGAAACACAAAGTACGGAGACACAAAGTACGGAGACACAAAGTACGGAAACACAAAGTACGGAGACACAAAGTACGGAGACACAAAGTACGGAAACACAAAGTACGGAGACACAAAGTACGGAAACACAAAGTACGGGAGCTCACCGTCTGCTCGCGTTCTGTCCGCTCGCAGGTGGAGAGAGGAAGTCCCAAGAGCTGCTTCCTGTTCCTGGGGGAGGTGCTCTGCGGGGTGAACTGGGTCAGCGTGCTGAGCGAGCACTTCCAGCCCCCGCCGGCCCGCGCCCCCTCGGCCTACCCCGCCCTGCCCCCCCAGGGGGACCCCCACACCATGCTGGTCTACCTGCTGCACATGCTGGCGTTCCTCACCAAGGAGGAGCTGCTCCTCGGGCAGCCGGTGAGTCCGCCGCCATGACGACCGTCCGCCCGCCGCCATGACGACTGGCAGCCCCCCATCACCCATTTAGCGTCTGTGTGTGTGTGTGTGTGTGTGTGTGTGTGTGTGTGTGTCTGTGTCTGTGTCTGTGTCTGTGTGTGTGTGTGTGTGTGTGTGTGTGTGTGTGTGTGTGCGTCCACTATGGCCCCCGTCGCACTCCTGACCAATGGGAGCAGGGTTACCCACTCTGCGTTTCTTCCCTCGACTTCTCCCTTGCTCATTAAGGGGGGGTCATACACACGCGATATGGGAGAAGGGTCATGTGACTGGAGGGTCATGTGACTGGAGGGTCATGTGACTGCAGGGTCAGGTGTCATGGCTCCAGCGGCGGTTTTAATGCACCATCAATCCAACACCAATCAATCAAGGAGCATAAGGCTATAGTGAGGATGGCGGTCGTGACCATAACCCCCCTCCCTGTTCTGTCTCTTGGTTCGACCCGCAGGACTCCCCCCTGCTCAGCCTGTTGGTGCAGTCCTCCTCCCTGCCCTGGCATGAGGTGGACCTGCCCTCGTACCAGGGCGTCATGGCCTACGTGGGGACGCACTACCCCCCCTCCCTGCTTCTCAGCACCGACTCCGCCCCCCAGCTGCTGGTCCAATCGCTGCGCAGCGCCGCCGGGCTCTGGCCCCGCCCCCACGGGACCACACACAGGGTGAGCTGGGAGGAGCCTGGCTCAGTGTTACCCCGACGTGGGGTGGGGGCCCTCGGGGGCCCCTGATACACACAGGGGCCACAGGGGACCCCTATAAGATAGAGATACGTATAGATAGAGATACCTATAGATACAGACATGTATATATAATATATGTTATATATTTGATGGTACGTTTTGTGTGTGTGAGTGTGTATGTGTAATAACTTATAAGATATCAATATGTATGTATAGATATGTATAGCTATATGGTTATATATTAGATAGTACGTTCTCCATTGACTGACTCCCCCGCTGTGGGCAGATCAGGACGCAGCTTCCTCTTTATTCTGGGTAGCGTTCTGGGTAGCGTGGTGCTTCTAGACCTCCGACAGACAGAGCTGCGGTGTGGGAGTTTGTTAGATCAATACGATACGATCTACCACACTCCGCCTCACAGCCCTCCGGTTTAGACGCTCCCGTCGGCCCGATTCAAACCCAACATTCCTGCAATATATACGGGATTAAGGGTTTGAAGAAAGGCGCTGTCCATACAAACAGACTCTGAGTCTAATGAAACCCAACCACGCGCAAACACACCACTCAGTGGTTGCAGCTGATGGTGTAAAACCTCCACTTGTGCGGGGAGCAAGCAGGCACAGGGGGTGGGGTTGCAAGATTTCTCTGTGATCCGAAAAATGTGGGATCGCGGCCCCTCCGAAAGGTCGTGACCCACTGGGGGTCTACCAAGACACACCCTCACGGTCAGCAGTACAGGTGATGTCATCCTAACCAGTGTCCTGCCCTTCCCCCCCGCTGCCTCTATCAGCCTGCTGTGTCTGCCTCTGTTTCCCAGGAGGCCACGGTGAAAGCAGGGGTGTGTGTTAGCTGGTGCGTCCAGTCGCTGGTCACTCTGGAGCAGGGAGGCGGCAGCATCAGCCTGGCCGGCCTGAAGGCCCAGCTGGAGAGCCTGCTGGAGAGCGTCATCGCCTTCAACCCCCCCGGTAATGGAGACGCCAGGCCCTGACATGCTAACCTAGCATATATGCTAACGTAGCATACATGCTAACGTAGCATACATGCTAACGTAGCGGTCACTGTGGTGTGTGGGCGGGGGGTTCAACGACCCCTTCTCGCGGTGTCCTTGTTCACCCTGCCTGAGCGGTCGAACCGATCAATCTCTCAAAGTCTTGCTTCATCAAATCAACAGAAAACCGGACTCAGTGGCGCATTTTACAGATACCAAATATAGACAGATACATCTCTATTTATAAATAGAGTTATCTCCCTGAGGTCCATCCATTTGTCAACAATGACCTTCAGAGTCCAAAGACACACGGAAACACAAAGTATAGAAGCTCAACGTCTGTTCACGTTCACGGGGATGTGACTGTCAGCCTAGTGGAACGTGGGCTTGACCCTCGTCCCCGGCGATCAGAGTCCTTCTGGCTGTGATTGGTCCCCTCAGGATGAGTGAGTCAGGTGGTGCACCAATAACCAATAGGAAGGGTTCTTGCTCCGGACACTTCAAAGACCTCGCGGGGGACACAGCCACTGGACGGATGGAGAGTGATTAGAAGCCGCCTGCTGGTAATCATACTGCACCTCTCCAGTGGGCTGACATTACAAAGATGAAATATTAAATAATAATCATCATGTCGGATTAAATGGATTGTAACATATTGTTGGACTTGTAGGGCGTTTCCTTCACCTGTCAAACTTCTGTCTTGTCTCCTCCCTGTTTTTAAACTGGCCACCATCATCACATTACACATTAGAAACTAGTGTACATTTTTAATAATGTAGCATAAAGTTATAACTTATAACTAAGTTATAACTAATGTCTACCTCATATGCTGTTTACACAGCTACTGCTCATATTGTGTGTTTGTGGATAGATTAGACTTATTTATTTTTCTGCGTTTTTTACTGGTCTGGTTTAACTGGTCTTTAACCGGTCACTAACTGGGCGACTGACACCCAGTTCATAACATGCATCGCACAGCCAATCAGAGCTGTCCCAGTAGGCCCAGTAGGCTCGGAGGCTCACTCACCATCGGGTCTCCGCGTCGGCCGTCGATGTTCAATTAACTGATGTTTACGTCAAAGTCAGATCTCTGTAGACCTTCCATACGTCGTCCTAAAGGTTTCCCTCCCCTCCCCAGAGACGGGCCTGGAGCAGAGACACATGGCGCTGTGTGGCCTGTTCAGCCAATCCCTGTCCCTGCTCAACCGAGTGGGCGTGTCCACGGGCGAGGCCCTCGCCGCCCATGTCATTTCCTGGCTGGACAGGAAGGGGCGGGCCTTCCCCATCCTGCCGCTGCTCACCGCCTGCTCCCAGGCTCTGGCCTCGGTCCGTCACATGACCCGCATCATGGAGGCCTGCATCACCGCCTACTTCGACCACGGTGCGCCAACAGGGGGCGGGCGTCCACGGTCACACTAACATGAACAGTCAGGGTGGTTAGCGGACGCTTTTATCCAAAGCGACTTACAATGAGTCAGTTCTTCAGAAGAAAGAGAAACAACAATATATATCTCTGTGGGTACAGTAAGGATGTTCACAGAACCGAGTGCCAAGCACCAACAATCACAAGGTTAACCCATTCCCCGTACACAACAAAGACAGCTAGGTTAAGAGGCTACACAATGCTAAGTACTATTTTTAAGTGCCAGGACGTACAACGTTCAATAAGTGCGTAAGAGGGGTTTGGTTTGTGGGGTGGGGGGGCTATGCAGAGTCCAGGTGAACTCTGAACAAGTGAGTCATGAGCCTTTTCAGAAGCTGGATGTTGAACATAAGGCCGGTCACAAAGGGATGTGTTCTGATTGGTCGGCTTGTGATCGTTCCCCTCTCCAGCGGAGGAGGAGTCTGTGGGGTGGGGGCCCGTGTTGGCGTCCCTTCAGGTGCCCGAGCTCACCATGGAGGACTTCCTGTCCGAGAGCCAATCGGGAGGCTGCTTCCTGACACTCTACGCCTTCGTCCTGCAGCGGCTCAACACGGAACACACAGCGGCCAATGACAGGAGGACGTTGGCTCTGCTCAGCTCGTGGACCAATCAGGTCTACCCTAGGTGGGTCCTGCACTCCAGACATCACATCCTCTTAATGTGGTACCCTCCTTCCTGCCAGGGTTCTTCTTCAGAACTTTAACTGACTTACAGCTCCGGCTCAAACCCACTGTGAAACACGTTCTCCCGTCAGCATTAACTAGGGCAGTGGTTCTCAAATGGAGGTACGCGGGCCCCTTAGGGTACTTTTGGGGTACTGAGAAAGAAAAAAATATCTATGAAAAGAAGATGAACTGTAATTTTCTTTTCTGTTGGCTAAGAGATTAGTGCATGAAGCAACGGCCCAGGTTTCTCACTAAATTGTAAATTTTAGTATTTGCGCCCTAGTATTTGCACGTTCACACTGCCAGATAGAACACCAGCACTCCCTAAAGTGTTTTGTGCCGGAAGAAGGGGTATATCTCAGAGGGGGGGTACGCTAGGAGGGAAAGGTTGAGGACCAGCGAGCGAGAGGCTCCGGGGGGAGCGCCGGAACATTCCTCTGGATCTTAAAGTGTGGCTGGTCGTGTTCCCCTCAGCGGGCCAGGGGACGAGGCCAAGCTGTTCCTGTGGTGGCACCGGGCCCTGGCGCTGTCGGCGGAGCAGCTGCAGCCCGGGGGAGGGGAGGCCCCGGGCGTGGCCCTGGGCCTCCTGAGGCTGACCGCCCGGCTGACCCAGCTGGGGGAGGAGAGGCTGAACTCCGGACTCCTGGGGGCCCTCGGGCTGGGGAAGCGCTCGCCGGTCTCCAACAGGTAAGAGGGTGGCGCCTCGTGTTCCTCTGGGGGGCGATACGGTCGCTCCTGCAGTAAATGGGGCGCATTGATACAGCGCTGTTCTAACCAGCGGCTGCTCGAAGCGCTTTGCAACACTGCCTCACATTCACCCATTCATGCACACATTCACACACCGACGGCGGGGTCGGCCACGCAAGGCGTCAGCCAGCTTGTCGGGAGCAGTGGGGGTGAGGCATCTCGCTCAGGGACACCTCGACACTCGAGCCAGGGATCGAATTAGCGACCTTCTGGTTACAAGTCACCGCTCTACCTCCTGAGCTTCTGCTGCCAGCAGGGCTCAGCACACCATGTCTGCTCCTTGTGTGTCCAGGTTCAGGGTGGTGGTGCGCTGCTTGGCGGTGTTCCTGACGGTGCAGGTGGTGTCGGAGACCCAGCTGCGACTCCAACCCACCGCTGACCTGGAGCTCTCCGCTAAAGAACTACAGGTACGCACCGACGAAGCCTTTGTATCGATGGGGTGTTTTTAGCACTGTGATAACAACATGATGTCTCAGTACCTTCCTCCCCTGGTCCTAGTGGACAAAGAGTTGTCTCTTTACCTTCTGCCCCTGGTCCCAGTGGACAAAGCGTTGTCTCGGTGCCTTCTACCCCTGGTCCTAGTGGACAAAGTGTCTCAGTACCTTCCTCCCCTTGTCCCAGTGGACAAAGAGTTGTCTCTGTACCTTCTGCCCCTGGTCCTAGTGGACAAAGAGTTGTCTCAGTACCTTCTGCCCCTGGTCCTAGTGACTAAAGTGTCTCAGTACCTTCTGCCCCTGGTCCTAGTGACTAAAGTGTCTCAGTACCTTCTGCCCCTGGTCCTAGTGGACAAAGTGTCTCAGTACCTTCTGCCCCTGGTCCTAGTGACTAAAGCGTTGTCTCAGTACCTTCTGCCCCTGGTCCTAGTGACTAAAGTGTCTCAGTACCTTCTGCCCCTGGTCCTAGTGGACAAAGTGTCTCAGTACCTTCTGCCCCTGGTCCTAGTGACTAAAGCGTTGTCTCAGTACCTTCTGCCCCTGGTCCTAGTGACTAAAGAGTTGTCTCAGTACCTTCTGCCCCTGGTCCTAGTGGACAAAGCGTTGTCTCAGTACCTTCCTCCCCTGGTCCTAGTGGACAAAGTGTCTCAGTACCTTCTGCCCCTGGTCCTAGTGACTAAAGCGTTGTCTCGGTACCTTCTACCCCTGGTCCTAGTGGACAAAGCGTCTCGGTACCTTCTGCCCCTGGTCCTAGTGGACAAAGCGTCTCAGTACCTTCTGCCCCTGGTCCTAGTGACTAAAGCGTTGTCTCAGTACCTTCTGCCCCTGGTCCTAGTGACTAAAGCGTTGTCTCAGTACCTTCCTCCCCTGGTCCTAGTGACTAAAGCGTTGTCTCAGTACCTTCTGCCCCTGGTCCTAGTGACTAAAGTGTCTCAGTACCTTCTGCCCCTGGTCCTAGTGACTAAAGTGTCTCAGTACCTTCTGCCCCTGGTCCTAGTGACTAAAGTGTCTCAGTACCTTCTGCCCCTGGTCCTAGTGACTAAAGTGTCTCAGTACCTTCTGCCCCTGGTTCTCCCTGCAGGCCCTGTCCGCGCTTGAGGCCCTGCCCAGCAGTAAGCAGTACGCTGAGCTGGAGGACTCGGTGTCCAAGGCCGTCCAGTTCATCCGCTACCCCGGCCACTGCCTGAGAGACGGAGCCAGGCTGCTGACCCTGCTGGCCAACCTGCTCTACCCCGAGCACAGATACCTGCACATCATTCGCTGACACAGCTCAGGCGTCTAGCAACCCTACCGGACATGCCCCTGCCTCTCTGATACTCTGAACCTTGGGGAGACGTTTATCTTTGGTGACAATCCACGTCCATCCTGCTGCGAACCAAACAGGAGCTGCTCCTCTTCCAGTGGAACCAGAAAAGATATTGAACTCTTTTATCGGCAGGAATTGCCGTCCAGATGTGTGGACTATTATCTGCTGGTGTCATCAAGCCGGTGAGAAGCAAGTTGTTAGGCACTAACGCTGTTTTCAAGCCCTCCATGTTTACTTTATCATTATCTAAGCCTTGATTCTAATCGTTGCCTTTTGATTTGAACGCTTTCCGGTCACGTGTCTTCAGTGCAGGATTATAGTGCACATATTTATGGATCATCAATACATAGATCTGGGAGAAGCTTCTGGAGCATCGAGGCGTCGATGTGTCCAGCCTACAGATTGGCAGGCCTCACTGACCAATCACCTGCTGGCTTGAAGTTGTGGGCATGCCAGTTGAGCCACTTGGAGCCCCACACCCTCACAACATGATACCTGTCAATCGGCCAGAACAACCAAGTGTTTAGTTGCTGCATTTTAACCACAGAAACACATCTCATGTATGGCCAGAAGTGGTTCTGTTGGTTCTGCCAAAGGTCAGACGTAAACCTGCTGGAAGACGGACCTCCTCAGCTTTGTTTGCTCCTGTGGACCTGAGAACCACCAGCACTGGTTCCACGAGCGCCAACTGGACCGTACCACTGCGCCACCTGGACCGTACCACTGCGCCACCTGGACCGTACCACTGCGCCGGCAGTGTCCATAGAAATGAGTGTCATTCTCTCTTTGCTAAATGCTTCATATATTAAGATGAGTGCGGCTCACCAAGTAGCAAATGTGTTTCCAACAGAAGGTGTTAAGATCAATTGTATGTTACGTGAATACGGTCATACACGCACATATTCTCAATACCCCTTCTCCATCCAGAACTTGGGTCAGTCTGTGCAATCTCAAGGTGAATTCTACTTGTGCGTCGCAGGTAACATGGAGAGCAACTCTTCCATGCAGGAGGATAACTGACTCTAGAATCAGCATTGTGCGCTGTGGGCTGCTTAGTGGAGGCTGTTGAGTCAATAAGCACCGGGGTGACTCAGTGCTTTGGAATGGTTCTCAGGAGCACAGGGACAGTAAATACACCAGGAGGGACTGCGAGCCATAGCCCAAGTCTGCTGTCATTGGAAATAATGATGTGTTATTATCGCTGCTGCTGGGGAGGCTGAATGTATGAATGTTTGGTGTGTGAGCTGGGACGGTGGGAAAACACTGTGTGTGTGTGTGTGTGTGTGTGTGTGTGTGTGTGTGTGTGTGTGTGTGTGTGTGTGTGTGTGTGTGTGTGTGTGTGTGTGTGTGTGTGTGTGTGTGTGTGTGTGTGTGTGTGTGTGAGAGAGACAGACAAAGAGTGTGAATGTTCTGTGTGTGTGGCATTACATCCCTTACAAATCATCTAATGCCATTGTGTGCGTGCGTGCGTGCGTGCGTGCGTGCGTGCGTGCGTGCGTGCGAGTGAGTGAGTGAGTGGTGTGTTTGCGCTCGCGCGTGGTTACGTGTCCTCATCTCAGAACACGTCTGTGAGGGAGCGAGGCGGCGGGTCTTTTAAGGTAGCGCACTCAGCCTGCCGGCTGCTGGGAGAGAGAGGAACAGGGGGTGAGGTGAGGAGACGGGGGAGACGGGGGAGACGGGGGAGCCAGACGGAGCTCTGTCTCGCGCTCGCTCTCCCCGCTCATCTTCTGATGCCCTCCACCACCACCACCTCCACCACCACCACCACCTCCACCACCACCCACCACCACCACCACCACCACCACCACCTCCACCACCACCACCACCACCCACCACCTCCACCACCACCCACCACCACCACCACCACCACCACCACCTCCACCACCACCCACCACGTAGCCAGTGGGCCGGCGTCTGTTGGTCCCGCCCCCCAGTCCGTCCGTCCGTCCTCGGGTCAGGTGTGCGGGGGTGAGAGACGGGCAGCTGTCTCTCATTGGCCGGCGTTTCTGCTGAAGCCATGGGATCCGTCAGACGCTCTTCATCCTGAGGAGCCTTTTGGACGCGCCGCGGGGTGACACGGACCAGACACAACGCCGGCTGGCGGCGCGTTTCTCCTGGTTGTCATGGAGACAGACGACGGGCTCTCACACACAGAAACACACGCACACACTCTAAGAGCCTGCAAGCCTTCGACCGGGGAGGACATCGTGTTCCGCTTCGACACACTGCTCAATATTCAAAGAGACGATTCAAATACAAGATTACAAAATAAAAGTCTGACTTGCAAATTGTTTCCTAATAAACAATTAATAAAGAGAACGTGAAACGTTGTTGGCTTTCTTGATCTGGTAGTGAAGTGAAATGACCACAATGCATTGTGGTGCATTCCCCCTGAGCCCTGCAGTATGTCCCGACACATGGTGCAGGCTGGGGGTGAATACCAGCGGACCGAGGCCCAGCTGCCGGGACAGGACAGCTGCGCTCCGTCGGTCCCACTGCTGCGGCATCCCGGACCGCGCGCTCCACCACCGCCCGGAGGAACACGGCTCACGCAACGTGACTCGCTATTAAGCCGCTCTTCATCATCGCTGCGTTTTCACCTATAAGTGGGCGAAGGTGAGCGTGTGTGTGCGGTAGTGTGTGTTGTAGTGTCTGTGTGTGTCTGTGTTTGTCATTGTGTGTGTGTGTGTGTGTGTGTGTGTGTGTGTGTGTGTGTGTGTGTGTGTGTGTGTGTGTGTGTGTGTGTGTGTGTGTGTATGTGTGTGTGTTGTTTGCCTGTGTGGTGTGTATAGTTGTTTGTGTGTCTCTGTGTGTGGTGTGTGACGTGTCAGACAGACTCATCGACTGAGACACCCACTGCACCTCACACCTCTTTATCAACAGATGACTCAAATAAACTTGATCTCTCTCTCCGAGGGCGTCTGAGGCAGCGTGTTCATATGAACATTCATACGGGAACCTCACATCGTTTACGTCGAATCGTGTTTGGTTAAATATTAAAGCATATATTCAGAGATATATGCAAGTACAGTCAACAACGACCTCCACGTAACCTCATCTTTGAGTTGGGGTGATTATTCCTGATAAGACTCGATTGATTCTTGACTTAACGGATTCATTTCGACTTATCAAGGCAAATCCATCTCATCAACTGGTCAGCAGTTGATCAGAAGTACACCGTGATAGTGAAACCCGTGCAGGGGGCGTGTCTTCACACCCTCTTCCCAACTTTCTGTTCTTGGGATTGACGAGGCTGCTCTGAGAAGGGAAGCTGCTCTCATTCCTTTCTGATTTCGCAACGAATCAAATCATTCCCGTGACTATACACGCGCGCGTGCGTGCGTGTCTAATTCCGTCGCAGATGGACGGATTTTCCAGCGAATCGTCAGGGGCTGACGGGGGGTCATCCTCTATTTCAGAGGGGGGGGATCAGAGCCGGCTCCGTGACGTCAAGAGGCGCGCGGCTGGGCGGCGGCGGAGGGGGACAGCGCGCGGGGGGGGATGAGCCTCCACACCGACACACTGAGGAGAGGAGGCAGGACCATGGCGGCCGTCTGACAGTCCTCACGCCGCCGGGAGAAAAAAAAGAACATCTGGTAGGACTTTATTATTTACTGCTGTTCTCCGATCTGTCGTTCTGTGAGAAGCGTCTTTTGGTTCTTGGATTTCAGCGCCGCTCCTCGGTCCTCTCGCTGACCTCTGATCAGTTAACACACGGTGATCTAAATGTTCTCTGTTCTCCGTGAATGGTCTTGCGGATGTCCGGGCGACGCGGAGACGTGCAGCGGGCTACTGGTTATATTCCGTCTGAACTGGGGGCAGTGGTCGGCGCTGTGCCTTTGTCTAGCTGCGCTCCTAGTCGGCATAGCTCCACTTCTCCACAGAATCCTAGACTACATATCCGCATCGCCCGAGAAGAGGGATACCGACTGATTAAAGCACGTGTACGGAGAGGATGGGTTGTAAAGCGGTCCCATTCAGTCCCAGTGGGTAGAACAGACTAATGAGGAAAGCTCCTGTGGTTCTGTCCGACCGCGTTTTCAGGACCCGCAGCAGTAGAGCTGTCGCTAAATGACCCAAACACCCTTTAAATTAAATACAGGGGAACACACGTCGCGATGGATGCCAGAGATTCCTAGTTCTCATCCTGATCTACACGTATACGTGTGGAGAAAAGACCCTCCTGCATCGAGGGCGGAGGGGATTCCATCACTCGCCTCGTCTCCCTCCTCGCGCCGTGGATGCTGAGACGTTCTACTACATCCCCATGGCAACACTTACCAGAGCGAGCTCGCGGCGCTCACAGCGGGGGGTTTCCTACTTCGGCATAGCGCGATGTCTCCATATCGAGCCGAATTAAAATCATGTGACAGCCTTGGCAGCGAGCTGCTCGGAGCTCCCGTCTCATTAGGGGACTGCGGACCTTGGTGAGGCCTCGCTTCAGGTCATCTGATGCATCATTAGATTATAATGATAAGACCTGCATGGGGTCAAGGGAGATGAGTTACAGATATATTGATGACACCGTTTTCATCCAAAAGAAGGGTTTGAAGGTTTGAAAGTTCTCCATGTGCATCATGTAGATACAAAGCAGCCAGAGTTCAGCCACTCACGTGCTGATGGAGTTAAAACCAACAAGGAGCAGAGGTTGGGGTCACAAGAATATTCCCGCCCTAAAAATGGGGTCCCAGGCCCAGACAGGCTGGGGTTCCCCTTGGCTGTAGTACGGTCTATGGTCTCCACCAGAACAGGCCCGTCCCCTGAGCAGGTTCTATCTCCCCAGCTGCGGGCCTCAGACCCCAGCCCCCAGTTACAGGTGTCCCCGCCCCTCCAGGTCCCGCCATGGGGAAGGACTACTACCAGACCCTGGGGATCCCCAAGGCCTCCAACGAGGAGGAGATCAAGAAGGCGTACCGCCGCATGGCGCTGCGCTTCCACCCCGACAAGAACAAGGAGGCCAACGCCGAGGACAAGTTCAAGGAGGTGGCCGAGGCGTACGAGGTCCTGAGCGACCCCAAGAAGAGGGCGGTCTACGACCAGCTGGGGGAGGAAGGTGAGCCCGGAAGACCCCCGCGCCCTGTTGGGTCTGGGAGGGTCGGGGTTTACTGTGTGTGTGTGTGTGTGTGTGTGTGTGTGTGTGTGTGTGTGTGTGTGTGTGTGTGTGTGTGTGTGTGTGTGTGTGTGTGTTTACCTTGTGTGATTGTGTGTTGGTGTGTGTTGTTGTGTGTTTACCATCTGTTGGTGTGTGTTTACCGTGTGTTGCTGTTTGTTGTTGTGTGTTTACCGTGTGTTGGTGTGTGTTCACCGTGTGTTTACCGTGTCTCAGTCTGTGATTTAGTCTGTCTTCTGCATGTCTGACGCCGTCGGCTGCTTCTGTCTAATTAGCCGAGCCTGTACCCCAACACTAGCACCTCGAATAACTCCTGATGCCTTATATGGTTAGTGCACTACAACAGTTTGTGTGTGTGTGTGTGTGTGTGTGTGTGTGTGTGTGTGTGTGTGTGTGTGTGTGTGTGTGTGTGTGTGTGTGTGTGTGTGTGTGTGTGTGTGTGTGTGTGTGTGTGTGTGTGCGCGCGCGCTAACAGGCTGACATGTGTAGGCGGTTTCTGTTTAGGTGTTTGTGTGTGGGTGTGTACTGCGCGCAGACGTAAGGAAAGCCTTGCCTGCTCTCTGACGGCGCTGCCAGCAGCTTGTTCTGTTAGACACACACAGAGGCCTTCCGGCCCACCTCAGCTCCACACCCCCCCACTAGTACTCACTGGAGTCTCTGTCTCCCGCTCGCTCTCGCTCTAACCTCCTCTCTCTCCTCTCTGAGCTCTTGCTGCTCATCCATCACACACCTAGCGCTGGTGATGATGACACGCTCGTTCACGGGTGCCATCGTGTCATGGGACCCGGCCTTGTGTTTTGAAACCGAAGCACATGGCCAGCATCACATCCCCCGCCGTGTCTGGTCCCCGGTGACATCATGTTGGATCACATGACTATTTACTATCAACATGAAGCCTTAAGCAGCCGTCTGCATCCAGAGCGACTTCAGGGAATCCCCCGAGACGCACGTCTTAAGGGGCGGGCGGCTGGGGCTGGGGGGGGCACCTGACTCTCAGATGGCTGCAGGAGACAGGACAGAGCGTCCACCACTAGACCAGCCTGCCCCTGACAGGCGCACAGACCCCCCCCCCCCCGTGCTCATTAACTGATGGGGACCTGATCCATGGGGGGTAGGACCAGGTATTAACGTAACAGGACTCCAATGTGTTAACCTGTCTGTCTCTCTCCCCCGTCTGTCTCCCTCCCTCCCCCCTCCCTCCCTCTCCCTCTCCCCCCTCACTCTCTCTCCCTCCCCCCTCCCTCCCTCCCTCCCTCCCTCCCCATTCTCTCTCCCTCCCCCCTCCCTCTCTCTCCCTCCCCCTCCCTCCCTCTCCCCCCTCCCTCTCTCTCCCTCCCCCTCCCTCCCTCTCCCTCCCCCTCCCTCCCTCTCCCCCCTCCCTCTCCCTCCCCCCTCCGTCCCTCTCCCCCAGGCCTGAAGACGGGGGGTAGTGGCTCCTCCGGGGCCCCGGGGGGCTCCACCTACCACTACACCTTCCACGGAGACCCCCACGCCACCTTCGCCTCCTTCTTCGGGGGCTCCAACCCCTTCGACATGTTCTTCGGCTCGCGGACCCACGGCCACCCGGGCCGGCCCAACGGCTTCCCGTTCCAGGGGGGGGGCGGGGGGGGGGACCACCACCACGTCCACAACGAGGGCGAGCAGGACATGGGCGACCTCGACGAGGACGACCCCTTCGGACACTTCCGGCAGTTCGGCTTCCCCACGGCGGGGGGTCTGAACAACGGGTTCCCGCCCGGCGAGGGCCGGCGGAGACGCGGGGGAGGGGGCCACTCGGACCGCCTGGGGACGCACCGGCGGCAGCAGGACCCCCCCGTGCTGCACGAGCTGAAGGTCTCCCTGGAGGAGGTGTTCCACGGCTGCACCAAGCGCATGAAGATCACACGGCGCCGCCTCAACCCCGACGGCCGCAGCTCGCGCACCGAGGACAAGATCCTGAACATCGTCATCAAGAAGGGCTGGAAGGAGGGCACCAAGATCACCTTCCCCAAGGAGGGCGACGAGACCCCCGACAACATCCCCGCCGACATCGCCTTCGTGCTCAAGGACAAGGGCCACGCCCACTTCCAGAGGGACGGCTCCAACATCGTCCACAGCTGCAAGGTCACCCTTAAGGAGGTGAGACGTCCCCGTGTGTGTGTGTGTGTGTGTGTGTGTGTCCGTGTGTCCGTGTGTGTGTGTGTGTGTGTGTGTGTGTGTGTCCGTGTGTGTGTGTGTGTGTGTGTGTGTGTGTGATAGAGAGTGATATTATAGGGCGCAGTGGAGTGTCTGTGTCACTGCGGTGTCACTGAGGACGGAGGAATGTGGTGTCCCCGTGTGACGGCTTCACTCAGCGAACCGCCCGGCTCCCTCGGCCCGGACCACTGGAGACACATCAGAGGACCCTGCTCTGTACACTGTGCCCTACACTGTACACTGTACACTGTACCCTACACTGTACACTGTGCCCTACACTGTACACTGTACACTGTACCCTACACTGTACACTGTACCCTACACTGTACACTGTGCCCTACACTGTACACTGTACCCTACACTGTACACCAGACACTGATCTGTACACCAGACACTGATCTGTACACCAGACACTGAACGGTACACCAGACACTGAACGGTACACCAGACACTGAACTGTACACTAGACATGTCACAGTACACTAGACACTGAACTGTAGACCAGACACTGAACTGTACACTAGACATGTCACAGTACACTAGACACTGAACTGTACACTAGACACTGAACTGTACACTAGACACTAAACTGTACACTAGACACTGAACTGTACACTAGACACTGAACTGTACACTAGACACTGAACTGTACACTAGACACTGAACTGTACACTAGACACTGAACTGTACACTAGACACTGAACTGTACACTAGACACTGAACTGTACACTAGACATGTCACAGTAAACTAGACACTGAACTGTACACCAGACACTGAACTGTACCCCAGACACTGAACTGTACCCCAGACACTGAACTGTACACTAGACACTGAACTGTACACCAGACACTGAACTGTACACCAGACACTGAACTGTACACCAGACACTAAACTGTACCACAGACACTGACCAGTACACTAGACACTAGTCCGTACACTAGACACTAGTCCGTACACTAGACACTAGTCCGTACACTAGACACTGCACTGTGCACCACCCTGTACACTCGTCCTCCCTTTACTACACAGCAACACCAATGCAAGCAGACGGACACAAACGACTTTGTGTTTGTGTAATGAGTTGAGTCTCACTGAGATCCAAACCTCTTCTCCAGCAGCGACTGGGCCAAAGAAGCAGCAGACGTGTCGGCGTGTGTTAGCCTGTGTGTGCGTTACTCTGTGTGTGTGTGCTTGGGTTCCTGTGTGTTCAGAGACTCTCTGGAGACACGCACACGTGCAGCAGCGAGCATATGAGCATCCTGGGGGGGGGGGTGACGCCTCAGTATTTCATTAGCCGCTCTGACACAGCAGAGCGCTCTGATCCGTCCGTGAAATGAAACACGGCCGTTCGATGAGTCCCGGAGCGCTGCTCATCACGGGGGTGTTTAGAATGGCAGGGGGGCTACAACTAGGGGTGGGGGGGGGGGGGGGGGACAACATGGCCGCCCGGCGGGCTGCCTGGTGGTGCTAAAGGTCGCGGCTGCAGTGTGAGTCCCTCTTTTAGGAGGTAGACGGAAGGGGGTCCGGTTATTAGAACTATGTACTCCAGCGAGGGCGTTTATCAGACCCTTTAATCCAAAGCGATTTACAATGAGTCCATTAGTCAGAAGAAAGAGAAACAACAATATGTCTCTGTGGGTACAGGAAGGATGTTCATAGAACCAAGAGCCAAGCACTAACCATCACTAGGTTAACCCATTCCCCGTGTACAACACAGATAGCTAGGACTAGATGATACACAATGCTAATCATATTTTGAAGTGCCAGGACTGACAACATACGATAAGTGTGTCCATTAAGGGCCTTTGAGTATATTGTTTGTCTGTTGGATTATCTGACTGGTGTTGTTAATGTTAGATTCCGAACGCATTATTACATTATCGTTTAAAGGCAGAGGTGTCTAGTTATTGGAGAGTCCTGTCCAATCAGGAGCCGGTATTAAAGAGGGGCAGTTGAAGGGTTCGGTCCTCGTCTGGGAACAGGCAGCCTGGAGACTGACATCAGACCAGACTGGATTTAAAAACAAGACGTGTTGCTGATTAAGTTACGCTACAAAAAGAATACTCCCAGAGCCAAGTCTGCTCTGAAGGGTGGTGGTGGTGGAGGAACCCGGTGTCCCTCCGTCTGAAGGGTGGTGGTGGAGGAACCTGGTGTCCCTCCGTCTGAAGGGTGGTGGTGGTGGAGGAACCCGGTGTCCCTCCGTCTGAAGGGTGGTGGTGGTGGAGGAACCTGGTGTCCCTCCGTCTGAAGGGTGGTGGTGGAGGAACCTGGTGTCCCTCCGTCTGAAGGGTGGTGGTGGAGGAACCCGGTGTCCCTCCGTCTGAAGGGTGGTGGTGGTGGAGGAACCTGGTGTCCCTCCGTCTGAAGGGTGGTGGTGGAGGAACCTGGTGTCCCTCCGTCTGAAGGGTGGTGGTGGAGGAACCCGGTGTCCCTCCGTCTGAAGGGTGGTGGTGGTGGAGGAACCTGGTGTCCCTCCGTCTGAAGGGTGGTGGTGGAGGAACCTGGTGTCCCTCCGTCTGAAGGGTGGTGGTGGAGGAACCTGGTGTCCCTCCGTCTGAAGGGTGGTGGTGGAGGAACCTGGTGTCCCTCCGTCTGAAGGGTGGTGGTGGTGGAGGAACCTGGTGTCCCTCCGTCTGAAGGGTGGTGGTGGAGGAACCTGGTGTCCCTCCGTCTGAAGGGTGGTGGTGGAGGAACCCGGTGTCCCTCCGTCTGAAGGGTGGTGGTGGAGGAACCTGGTGTCCCTCCGTCTGAAGGGTGGTGGTGGAGGAACCTGGTGTCCCTCCGTCTGAAGGGTGGTGGTGGTGGAGGAACCTGGTGTCCCTCCGTCCACACTCAATAACCTCTACCCACCCCTCAGAACGCTGCTCTGAGATGATGTGGGGGTGGTGGAGGTGGTGGTGGTGGTGGAGGTGCAGGTGGTGGTGGTGGAGGTGGTGGTGGTGGAGGTGTTGGTGGTGGTGTTGGTGGTGGTGTTGGTGGTGGAGGTGGTGTTGGTGGAGGTGCTGCAGCAGTGCAGCACCTCCACCAACTGTTCAGAGCACTGCTGCAGTGGAAAGCCACCGCAGCCCACTGCACCCTCGTCGTCCAATCCGCTGCCAGCGTTGCACTGCACCCTCATCGTCCAATCCGCTGCCAGCGTTGCACTGCACCGACCACACAGCCTCGCTGGAGCCGCGGCTACGGGATTAGCATTAGCATACGCTCACCGCGCACAGGGAAGGTAAACTGTGTGTTATCATTCCAGCTACGTGTGTACTCCACAATGCTGCTAAATAAAGAAACCGTTCAGCAGCACTCATAGAGAGGGGGGGGGGGCACACAGCAGCACTCATAGAGGGGGGGGGGGGGGGGCACACAGCAGCACTCATAGAGGGGGGGGGGGCACACAGCAGCACTCATCGAGGGGGGGGGGGCACACAGCAGCACTCATCGAGGGGGGGGGGGCACACAGCAGCACTTATAGAGGGGGGGGGGGCACACAGCAGCACTCATCGAGGGGGGGGGGGGGGCACACAGCAGCAATCATAGAGGGGGGGGGCACACAGCAGCACTCATAGAGGGGGGGGGGCACACAGCAGCACTCATAGAGCCGGTTCTGTCAGACAGTTAGAGGCTGGTTTGAAGTTCCACAAGCATCCCTCTGCTGCAGCTAGGTAGCCTAGCTGCAGCTAGGTAGCCTAGCATGACCCTGTGCTCGGATAGCTACGGCCTCCTGATGCCGCTACGTTTACATTGAGGGCCTTCAGCGGACGCACTTGTTCAGAGCCTAGGTGAACCATGACGAGGTGAGCCCTGACCAGGTGAGCCCTGACCAGGTGAGCCCTGACCAGGGGAGCCCTGACCAGGTGAACCCTGACCAGGTGAGCCCTGAGTCTCTTGGGGAGCTGGTGAGCGACTGCGGTCCTGACGCAGGGAGAAGACATTTGAAGGTGATGGCGGATGTGTCCTCATGCGTTCACCGCGCGGTGCTCTGCCCCACATAGAACCGTTTCCTCCTTATACGGAGACATCCGGAAGGCAGCCAATGGCCGCCCATCACAGGTCAGCGGTGACCGCGTGGGGGTCTGAGCGCCAGACGAGAGGCGGGAGACGGGAGCCTCTCCCTGTTGGTTTCAGGAGAGCGCTAAACTAATTGTCCTGGCATTTCAGCTGCTTATGTAAGTCCTCAGGGAGCCGGGATCACGGTAAACCCGGTCCATCATGTACCGAGGAGCAACTCTTACACTTAAAAGAGTGTTTGTGTGTTTGTGCGTATGCGTGAATGTGCGCACATACGTGTGCGTGTGTGTGTGTGTGTGTGCATGTACCCTGTGAAACATATTCTGAGAAGCAGAGCAACTTTTAGATTTACAGTTAAAGAGCGTTTGTGTGTGTGTGTGTGTGTGTGTGTGTGTGTGTGTGTGTGTGTGTGTGTGTGTGTGTGTGTGTGTGTGTGTGTGTGTGTGTGTGTGTGTGTGTGTGTGCTGAAGGTTCTGGGGCTCTGTCTGAGCCATAAGGATTATGCAATCAGCAGGTCTTTGGTCCAGCTGGCAGTATGTTGTGGGCGCCATGGCAACGTGTTTGTGTGTCTGTGTGTTTGTGTGTCTGTGTGTTGGGGTGCTGGGGGGGGGGGGGGGGGGGGGGGGTGGGGTGTTCTGTGGTGAATGGACATGAGTTCATAATAGTAAATGACACGACCCCCGGCCGCCTGCTGAATGACGTGTGACGTACAGGAATCTCCTGGCAGCCGCACAGAACGGACTCAGCCCTATAGTGCCCCTCGACAGCCCCCCTCACCCCATCAATACCCCCCTAACACCCCCTCACCCCATCAATACCCCCCCAACACCCCCCGTCACCCCATCAATACCCCCCCCCAACACCACCCCCCTCACCCCATCAATACCCCCCTAACACCCCCGTCACCCCATCAATACCCTCCTAACACCACCCTCACCCCATCAATACCCCCCCCAACACCCCCCTCACCCCATCAATACCCCCCCAACACCCCCCTCACCCCATCAATACCCCCCTAACACCCCCCTCACCCCATCAATACCCCCCTAACACCCCCCTCACCCCATCAATACCCCCCCTAACACCCCCCGTCACCCCATCAATACCCCCCTAATACCCCCCTCACCCCATCAATACCCCCCCCTAACACCCCCCCGTCACCCCATCCATACCCCCCCCAACACCCCCCCCGTCACCCCATCCATACCCCCCCTAAGCACCCAGCCCTCATCCCCCCCCCCCCCCCTCCCTGCTCCCCTCTCCTAGAGGCCCCCAGACAGCGACACCCTTCTAAGAACCAGTCCTCAGACTCATGCTGAGAGACGGGGGGCTGGTGTTATCTTTATCGCCATGGCGACGGCGTTGGGAGTAGGCGGAGGAGAGTCTGGCCAGGGAGGCGGTGGTACGTCCGTCTGTCCCTGGCTCGCCCAGGGACAGATGGTTAGATTACCGCCCTGGAGTAGAGGAGAGGTACGGTTACTGACGCTCATTAGAGAGGAGTTTATCTGGAGTTTATCTGGAGGGGAGCGGGAGGCCGTTTACACCAACTAATATATCCACTGAATAAACCTACTGCTCGTCTCTCTCTCTCTCTCTCTCTCTCTCTCTCTCTCTCTCTCTCTCTCTCTCTCTCTCTCTCTCTCTCTCTCTCTCTCTCTCTCTCTCTCTCTCTCTCTCTCTCTCTCTCTCTCTCTCTCTCTCTCTCTCTCTCTCTCTCTCTCTCTCTCTCTCTCTCTCTCTCTCTCCTGGTAGCTCAACCCCCAGGGTGGAAGTACCAGGATAATTCTGTGTATTTTTGTGTGTGTGTGGGTTTCTTCGTTTCTGTGTGTGTGGGTGTGTCCATTTTTTTCAAGAGGGTTATTCGGTGTGTGTGTGTGTGTGTGTGTGTGTGTGTTTCTTTTACTTCAAGCCCAGCCTGTTTGACATGCCCTCAAACTATTTACGAGCTCAGCCAATTCCAGCCTCACTTCGTTTGCTCTTGCTATGAGGCCGCTGCTAAATTTAGCGCCCAGTGCTATCTAGAGTCCTCAGAGCTCGGCCCAAGCACACACGCACACACACACACACACACACTCACACGTACACTCACGCACACACGCACACGCACGGCGGGCTCCCATCGTCGTTTAACTGTGTGTTTGCTAGGACTAGAAAGGCTGTGTTCTTTCCTTTCTGGGGATGGGGTCTCTGCCAAGATCTCCCTAGAGCTCCTCTCGTCTAAAGATGATCTGCTAGGAATACACAGTTCAGCTGTCACTCAGAACGCCTCGTAAACACAGCGGAGAGAGGCTGCTGTGGCACACACGAACGCACACACACGCACACGCATACACATGGACACACGCACGCACGCACGCACACGCACGCATTCATTAGCGTTGGTCTCTAGGACGAGCTAACAAAACATGGTGTTCACATTTTCTTCCTGCTGGTCATGGAAACATGAGGTCACTGAAGCTCCCGGGGCGGCGGTCACTAGTGGAGCGATGGCTTAACCCTTCCTCCTCCTCCCCCCCCCTCCTCCTCCTCCTCCTCCTCCCCCCCCCCTTCCTCCTCCTCCCCCCCCCCCTCCTCCTCCTCCTCCTCCTCCTCCTCCGCCTCCCCCTCCCCCCCCCCTCCTCCTCCTCCTCCTCCTCCTCCGCCTCCCCCTCCTCCCCCCTCCTCCTCCTCCTCCTCCTCTCCTCATTTTTTTCTATGGAAATCTTGTATGTATACACCTTTATTTATATTTCACATAACAAGATCTTCAAGTTTATATTTTATCACAGCTTAGCAGCTTTACGACCGTAGCCATTTCCCCAGGGAATTTTAAAGTATGCTAATCGTAATTCTCTCTCTCTCTCTCTCTCTCTCTCTCTCTCTCTCTCTCTCTCTCTCTCTCTCTCTCTCTCTCTCTCTCTCTCTCTCCCCCCCCCTCCAGGCTCTGTGTGGGTGCACAGTCAGCATCCCCACCCTGGATAAGCGTGTCATCGCGCTGCCCTGCCATGACATCATCCGCCCGGGCACGGTGAAGCGGCTGCGGGGGGAGGGGCTGCCCTTCCCCAAGAACCCCTCGCAGCGCGGCGACCTCATCGTGGAGTTCTCCGTCCACTTCCCCGACCGCATCCCGCCCCAGTCCCGCGAGATCATCCGACAGCACCTCCCTCAGTCGTAGAACACGACGCACACACAGGCACACAGGAACACACACCGGACCACCCCCCATCTCCACCCCCCCCCCCACGAGGACAAGGACGCGCCCGAACCCCCGCCCCCCACCCCCCCCCCCCCCGACACTCCACCCCTGGACCCCCGCCCCCCCCCCGACCCTCCCGGTCTCAAAGGCGACCCTGACCCCCCCCAGACCTGCGGGAGATAGTGGACCCCCCCCACTGGACCCTGACCTCCGACCCTGACCCCCCAGGCGACCTCTGGGAGGCAGTGGACCCCCCACTGGACCCTGACCTCCGACCCTGACCTTTGAACCTGACCCCCCCCTGACCTCCGGGAGGCAGTGGACCCCCCCCACTGGACCCTGACCCCCCCCTCAGGACGGCGTCGGCACAATTTATGCTTTTAGTGAATTTAACAAAATCCTTGAAGTTTTTGCGTTTTTATTAATGACTTTATTAATGAATAGTGTTTTCTACACAGCAGCAGCCGCTGGCCCCTATCTGCGTGTTTTCTGACGAACAAACCCAAAGGAGATTTTTTTAAATGGAACATTTCGAGGATCTTCTCTTGTAAAGGGCGGCCTCCATTTGGACTCTTCTTCTTCTTACCTTCGGTGTACCAGCAACTGACCTCAGCGTTTTCAAATAAGGTTTTTTAAGTTTTTCAATGTTTGAAAAAAGCAAACTAGCAAGACACGGACATCGATCTGTGTGTGAGTCGAGGCGCCGCCGTTATGAATGTGCACACAAAGCCCCCAGCCTCCTGACATACTCAGTGACGGACCTCCACTGCGGCAGGAACCCTGACCACGACAATCTCCCGCCAGCAGGGCGTTCGGTTCTCCGCTGAAAGGTGCTTCGTTCTCTGGAGCCATGAGCCGCCATCTCAGCGCCGGAGGGACTTTAACGTGCCTTAATCCTATCGTATCATTAGTATTACTGCACACACATACTGGCCCGACGAACACAGCATAGGTGCTGGGTCAACATTCACCGGTCTGACGTCGGAGACACGCTCGAGCCGCCACACGCTGGGAGAGGGATTAGAGAAGGAACACAAGCTCTTGCATATATTATTTCTGTACATAAGGAGGGACAGTAAACACGTATGATCATGCTACACCTTTTCTAACGCAGCCCAGAGGATTATCTCAGCTGACGCATCTTTACTTTTGTATTTATTCAGCTGCTGCGGTCGGACTAACTGCGTGTTCTGTGACGGTTCTCTGGGGAACCCGGCCCTACGCCGTCTGTCTCTGGTTCCTGAGGCGTCCCAACGCCTCTGGACCAGACCAGACCTGGTTAGGTTTAGACTAGAGTCTACGGGACCAGACCCTTAAGTCTGGTTTGGTGCTAGAGTGTTCTGGACTAGACCAGACCTGGTTTGGACTAGAGTCTTCTGGACCAGACCAGACCTGGTTAGGTTTAGACTAGAGTGTTCTGGACCAGGCCAGACCTGGTTAGGTTTAGACTAGAGTCTTCTGGACCAGACCAGACCTGATTTGGTTTAGACTAGAGTCTTCTGGACCAGACCAGAACTGGTTTGGTTTAGACCAGAGTCTTCTGGACCAGACCAGACCTGGTTTGGTTTAGACTAGAGTCTTATGGACCAGACCCTTAAGTCTTGTTTGGTGCTAGCGTGTTCTGGACCAGACCAGACCTGGTGTGGGTTTGATGAACGCCCACCACTTGTGATGTGATGACTGCTCTTGTTTCGACGTTGCATATATATATATATACATAAGTGTATGTACATATATGTAGATGCACAACCTGGGTGAAGGACTATTGTATAACACTGCAGCTGTTGTTCTCTGTTCCACCTGCAGGGGCGCTAAAAGCTCTCAAGAATCCTCTAGTGTAATTCACACTACATCTTACAACCTGTTTGTGGCGGTACAGATCTGAGCACAGCCTTGAGTAACAACACTTACAGTGTACGTGAACATGATGATGAATGCACTTTTAAGCCATTGAAAACGCTGACAGATTGTGTGTTACGGTCAGAAAATAACCCTTCAGTTGGCTTTTGGTTTCTGTGGATGATGTGAAGAGGGGCGAAGAGTAGGTGAAGGCCTGGCTGGTGGGGCGTGGAAGGGGAGGAGGAGGCACTGAAGGACTGGAGGTTTAGAGGATCATTTAAAATGGCCACCAATAAACCAAATATGTCAACTGATTCAGACTACTGACTTCTTGGTTACCGGCAACAGATCTGAGTCAAAGTAATATGGTTCAGATGAAACCCTGTCTTCACTCTACATCTTCTTCATTCATTCATTCATTCATTCATTCATTCATTCATTCATTCATTCATTCATTCATTCATTCATTCAATGTTTACTTTATCTTCTTCTATTGGTCTATTAATAATTGATGCTCCCAAAAAAGTATTAGCATATCTTCTAGCAGCATGACCAAATGTTCAAATATTGCTGATGGTCAAACCAGTAACACCTTACTGGTTTGAGTGGTGACATCTCGTGTTGTTCAAGTCCTGTTTGGTCTGAACCAACTTTGCTGAGCGACAGAGTTACAACAGAGTTACAACAGAGTTACAACAGAGTTGCAACAGAGTTTGGATGTTTTCCATCCTTTTAGGTTAAGTATAAACAAACGCCAGACTTTGACCCCGCAGTCTGTTCAAAAGTGATGGGGCCCCTTCCTCTATTGACACACACCACACACACACACACAGTCTCACACACACACACACACACACAGTCACACACAGACATACACGCGGCTGTCTGCAAGAGGTAGGATTGCTCTGCTGTTTTACTCGTCGTGTTTCTAATTAATCTGTTTAAATCAATCATCTGTAATGTGATGGTCGTGTTATGGTATTGGTTATTCACAGAACCCTAGAGTCGTTTCTTCGCCAGAATTGAGGAGTTCTTATGTTCTGCTGGACCTCAGACTGTTGAGGACAGGACAGGCTGTGCTGGTCCTTATAAAACCATCTTCAATAACACTGGGCTGTGACTAACGCATATAAAACCATCTTTAATAACACTGGGCTGTGACTAATGCATATAAAACCGTCCTCGCAGGGACATCAGCAGAGTTCACTCAGTTTATTACTGAGCTGTATTTTCGTAGGGCGAGGGTAAAGTATTTAAAATATGCACATCAACTGATTATATTATTCTGTTCTGAAATCCAAGGCTCATTTATATAACTTTAAAATCCTTTTGTCACGCAGCCCCCCTGTGTTATTGTGACTGGGTGAATGCAGAGGGGGGGTAATCACCCGGTCACGGTGACTCTCCCGTGGTGGGCTAACTAGTGGAGCCCACACAGCCATTAAGTGACTCACTCAGGAGCAGAACCAGACTCTCCCTCCTCCCTTCTCTGTCTCCCTGTCTCCCCCTCTCTCTCTCCCCCGTCAGCATGGACATGGAGTGTACCGTCACCCTCTCCACGGGACAGAGGATGCCGGTGGTGGGACTGGGGACCTGGAAGAGTGCCGCAGGACAGGTGGACAAAACTCTCCAACACTTCCTATGGTTCAGATAATACAAACGCCCTCATAATGTACGCTTGGTTCACTTCTGTCGTAACCTTGATCCCCTGCATCCACGACGCCTTTATCACAAACATCGCGTAGCGATTCAGATCATGTGATGAATGACCCGAAAAGGGTTGGGGAAGTTCTGAAGGATGCTACTCCAGCGGAGGGCTAGAACCAACAACCGTTCGGCTGGGAGTCAGACCCAAACTAGAAGTAGTCTTATCTTCTATGAAACACCCTAACCACTCGTTTTTGTGTATGTGTGTGTGTGTGTGTGTGTGTGTGTGTGTGCTTACCTGTGCGTCTGTTACTATCTATGTGGGTGTGTCTGTATTTGTGTGTGTGTGTGTGTGTGTGTGTGTGTGTGTGTGTGTGTGTGTGTGTGTGTGTGTGCGTGTTTGTGTGTGTGTGTTTGTGTGTGCATGTGTGCGTCCATGTGTGTGCGTGTGTCAGGTGCAGCAGGCGGTGTTGTCTGCGTTGGACTGCGGCTACAGACATGTCGACTGCGCCGCTGCCTACGGCAACGAGCAGGAAGTGGGAGGAGCCCTGGCTCAGAGGGTCGGCCCCGGGAAGGTAAGACCTCCACCTGGTGGAGGGAGGGCCTCCACCTGCCTCTGGTAGAGACAGTGGTGGAGGAGGGAGGCTACCTCCACCTGCCTCCGGTAGACCAGGTGTTGGAGGTGGTGGAGCAGGTAGGCCGGTAGTTGGAGCTGGGGGGGGTGGTGGTGGTGCTAAATGTCTACTGCAGGTCCAGGTTGTGGTTCCTCTACCAGACAGCCGGTCGGGGCTTTAGAGGAAACGTTGAGACGTGCAGGAGGAGGCAGGGAGGGTGTTCAGCAGTAAGGTCTCCTCTGAGAGGGAGAGGCTGTCTACCCCCGGGGGGGGTTTCATGGTTGGGGGGGCTCCTCTGTCTCCCTCAGGAGCTGCGTCGTGAGGAGGTGTTTGTGACGTCTAAGCTGTGGAACACCAAGCACCACCCAGAGGACGTGGAGGCGGCCTGCAGGAGCAGCCTGGCCCAGCTCGGCCTCTCCTACCTGGACCTCTACCTGGTCCACTGGCCCATGGCCTTCCAGTGAGCATACGCACACACACACACACACACACATACACACATAGATACATCCCTACACACACACACACACACACACACACACACACACACACACACACACACACACACACACAAGGTAAACACACACAAACAAACAAACATACACGCACACAGAGATACACACACACACATGCAAAATAACAACAGTGGAATTCTTTAGATGCCTGGAATACAAGTATTTTATTGCCATTAAAAGTCATTGTGCATATCACTTGAAACTTAAACACATCTACAAACACACACACACACACACACACACACACACACACACACACACACACACACACACACACACACACACACACACACACACACACACACACACACACTGTGTAAAATGCACGCCTACATAGCTACACCACGCCATGTACGATCGCTGCTGCCGGTATGTGTGTCTCTCCCAGGCGGGGGGAGGAGCTGATGCCGCGGCGGGCCGACGGTACCGTCTGCTACTCTGACACCCACTACCTGGAGACCTGGCGGGCCATGGAGGCCCTGGTGGACCAGGGCCTGGTCCGGGCCATCGGCCTCTCCAACTTCAGCGCCCGGCAGATGGACGACGTCATCGCCGCTGCCCGCCACCGACCGGCCGTGAACCAGGTGGAGGACCGCCCCGCACATAAGAGCTGTCCGTTACCGACACCGCTATCGGAATGCCGCCGATACTGCCTCAAAGTTATTTGGTACTATTGCGTTTTTTCTTGAAGAAAGTAGTCCAATCCTTGGTCGCTTTTATCCACTTTATTTGTTAAAGTAGGCATGTTTCGGTATGGTAACTATGAAGCTTAAGGGAGGGAATTGTATCTAACGCGTGAGAGAGAAATACCGGGAGCTACTTCAAGCCCCCCGGGCTTAGGCCCGGTGGCTCTCCGCTGGTCTACCTATTGATCCCTGTCCTCTCCATCTGAATCACGCGCTTTTGCCCGTCATGTGGGCGTGGCCTATGTGAAGTGGGCGTGACCGGGGTGACGTAATGGCCCCGCCATCCTCACCTGTCTAAAGGTGCTGCCATCTGTGGCTGGAGTAGTCATTGCAGCTTATGTGTCTGATCCTGCTTCCTAGTGGCTATGTGAGGGTAATGCAGCTTGTGTGTTCGATCCTGCTTCCTAGTGGCTATGTGAGGGTAATGCAGCTTATGTGCTTAAAATACGTAACATTACCATCTCGTGACTAGCTCATTTACTACACAAACACTACGGTGTCACACCGTAGCCAAAGACGTTGATGACGTCGCTTAGTAGCCGAAGACACTGGCGTTGCGGAGGGCCCATGCAAGTGAACGGAGCGTTCCACGGCATTGAAAAGAGTCGTCTCATAATAAATATTTACTATATTTACTTCCTATATTTATCATAGATTTACTATTTTATATTTTTAAAATAGTAAATCTATATACAGTTCAATGTTATTGCTTAAGAAATTGTAATACACCAAATTGTTAACTGCCATACACAGCTAAACAAGCAAATGAAAAATGAAATACTAACGCAACTGAAATTTTTATTAGGCTTTTAACAATATTATAAAAATGATACCGTAATGCACCCGTTCTTTGTCTTTGGATCTTTTGAATAAATGGATCAATAAATGGTGAATCGCAATGATCGCAAGCAGAGGAACGTGAGTCATTGAGCAGAAACTGAACCAGTCTAAGAATCCATTTATCTCTAAAACGGTTTTAGTGATAGAAAGTCACCAAAGTGCCTAAAAACCATCAACGTCATTTATGTTAAGTAAAAGGAAAAACCTCGGACACGAGAAGTTAACGGAGCCGTGCACTAGGCCCTCTCGAATGCCGGGCCGAGCAACATTTGTTTCACTACGACTCCTTTCAGCTGCCCACCCCTCCTTCTCCAGCAAAAAATAATAACGTAAAACGGCTTATAAAACGCTTGAGGTAACGTTTTTGTAAGAGAAAACTTAAATTTTAGTTACATGGCATAAAGATAATTATGAGCCTTTGATTGATATCTACTTCTGGGCCCCGTGACTCGAGGGACCCGGACATGCAAACAAGTTCACACATAAAAAGCGTCTTGTTAATTCAAGTTCAACAGTTTGTATATAAATGTAACAACATCCAAATACATTTTTGATGAAAATTGCAAATATATTTTTAATTCATATATTTATGGATTTATATAACATTTATTTAAAACAAGACACACTTGTGTGTGGATCGGAAATGTGTTTGTGAAACTTATTTTTATTTATACATACCGATATCCATTTGTGTGGGCATTGCAATGTATTTGTGAGAAGAGAGTAATTTATATATCACAAAATACATTTGTGAATCCTTCTCTTTGCATTCATTATTATGAGACTGTTCTGACCCCATTTAATGAGAGACTATCTCACGGTCACCCTCCAAGAGGACCGTTTTGAAGAGGCATTGGTTAACCAGCTGAAGGTTCTCTAACCTCGTCTTGTCTTTGTTACTAGTTATCAAAATAATAATAAAAATAACATTTTACACTTTCAGCTAACCTAATTGTATTTAAAATAAAATACATTGAACGTTTAAGAGTAGTCTAACCAGTTTTAATGATTCATACGTTTTATAGTACAGTGTAAGTTGCTTAATACATTTTGTTAAATAAAATTGAATAGTACGATATGAATGCAGTTCTCTCAGATCTCCCATGGTAGAGATTCCCATTCAGGAAACATTAGTTATTTTGGTTGATTGTTTATTTTATTATCAAACAAAAGGCCTAGTCTGTTTGATTGACAGGTGAGATGATCAGGGGGGCAGAGTTTGTACCTCTTACATAATTACATGGATCGAGGATTGGATAGAGAGGCTCAGTGAAGGCACAGCCAGTAGCAGAGTAGATATGAACCCTGGCTTCCACTTCATAGAAGGAGACCAGACCTTCATCATAATCAACAAACACCCCCACCTTCTGGAGCTCAGCTCTCAGAGGGAGACGGACAGAAGGGTTATCTCTAAATATCAACCCATTCTTGTAGTAGTGAAGAGTCCAGTAACCCGTCTCAGGGGTCCACCCTTTACTACCTTTTCTGTCGATGGACTCTCTGGCCACTCCTAACTCCCATGCAGTGTTGTCTTTAACCTGGACCTCAAAGTAAAATCTCCCTGAGGAGATGCTCTGCCTCGTGAGAACACATCTATACCAACAATTAGTAAATCTCTTAGGGTTGCCAAGGAGGAGTATCTTCTGTACACCTCCATCATGTACTTGTTTCCCATCCTCAGACAGGATGAGCTGGGTATGAGCTGTTTCAGGATCCAGAGTCACATCCACTTCATACTGCTGGACCCTCTTCAGTTCAGCATCATCAGGCAGCTTCTTCATCTCCATGTTCAGTGTCTCCTCCAGCTGATCCAGGGATCTCCTCAAGGTCCTTACGTATGACGGAGGACGGACCTCCACCGTGGCCCAGTCCCTGGTGGGTGGAGGATCCTTCAGGGATCTGAAGGCCTGGAGGAAGTGGAGGTGGTCTTTAGTGTGTGAGAGTGGCTTCACCTCTGAGCTTCTATTGGTCAGATCTTCTATTTCCTGCTCCAGCTCTTTGATGAGGTCTTCAGCTTGTTTCTCTGTGGTTTTCAGTCTCTCTTTAACTGTTTGGTTGAAATCATCTCTCCACTTTTTAATGCGACGCATCAAAGCAGTGAAGACCTGCCCACCATTGGCTATCACTCCATCTGCGTCTTTCTTGCTATATTCAACTGTGTCTTTTATCTTGTTAATCTTTAGTTTTCTCTCCTGGATCATCTGCTGAACTTCAGCCTCTATCTTCCCCAGCAGGGCTGTCTTCACTTCGTATTCCTCCTTTAGAGGTACAACAGGATGGGACTTGTGGTCACCCTCTGTGCAGAACTGACACACACACTCCTGTTCAGTCTGGCAGAAGAGCTCGAGAAGTCGGTCGTGTTTCTTACACATCCTGTCTTCCAGGCGGTCCATAGGCTCGACCAGCCGATGTTTCTTCAGGACTGCGACTCTCTGATGTGGCTCCAGGTGGGTTTGGCAGTAAGAAGTAAAACACATTAGGCAGGACTTCACAGCCTTCAGCTGGGTCTCAGTGCAGACGTCACAGGGAACTTCTCCTGGTTCAACACAAGGCTGCTCCTTTACTCGTACGGCCGTTCTAAACTGATCAGCCATCTCTGATACAAGGATATTGACCTGTGGATCAGGTCTAGTGTCGAACATCTTGTTACAAATAGGACATTTGCACTGGACTTGTTCATCCCAGAATTTATTAATGCAGGTTCTGCAGAAGTTGTGTCCACACGGTGTGGAAACTGGGCTGCTGAACACATCCAGACAGATGGGACAGGAAAAGTTCTCTTCAGACCAGGAAGTGTTAGCAGAGGCCATCCTAGAAGACAAGGTTTATGTATTGAGATATTCCATTATTGTTCTAATTCCATAAGGGGAAGACAGGTTCAAACCTTTCTCAAAGTTGTGCTGATTTACTCACCTTGTTGTGGTTTCTGTGTCAGACGATGTTTTTCAAAACGCTTCTTTCCACCTGAAAGAGAGAACTGCTTCCACGTCGGATGGCTTTGGTTTCTATGATCCTTAAGTTTCGTTTCTTGAACATGACGTCCTCTCCTCTGGCTCCTCCCCTAACACATGGCTCCGCCCCTACCACCTGGCTCCGCCCCCACGGACACACGGCTCACTGTCGTTTCAACTTTCACACTCTGGCTCTGGGTGCATTCATGCGCTGTAATTCAAATACGTTGATTTGTTTTCAAATATGTTTGAAACACCATCTATGACAAAACACAGACCAAGAGCTGGTGAAAACTAGAGACATTTTGTGATTTAATGGGGATTTTCCACTTCGCTATTGGTCGGAGGTCGGAAAACAATTGATGCATCGACGCTTACCTAGAGAAATAAGAATATAGGATTATTATTATAGATTATAAATATAAATGTATCAAGATATCGTAAAGATAAAGATATCGTTTTGAAAAAAAGAAATGTTGACAGTAAGTGAACGTACATCTAGAGCCTACATCACTGTCAGTTAAGAGAACCCTTCAATAAGAACAAGGGCTAATAGTAGTTACGATGCTAAATGCTGTATCGGTATATAATATACTAGGTATCGGCCGATGCTCAAGTTCAGGAATCTCATCGTTATCGGGAAGGAAAGTTGGGATCGGAACATCCCTAGATAAAGAGCAGTAAGAATAGGAGAGTGTTGTTCTGTGAGTAAGGAAGCATGTGGCTGAACTGTTTGGTCGTTGTCTCCCACCCCCCCTGTGTAGGTGGAATGCCATCCGTATTTATCACAGGCCAGCCTGCTGTCTCACTGCCGGTCAGTGCGTCACGTTCCTCCACACCTTCCACGTAGTCGCCTGGCTAGCAGCCATCTTGGATCTAAACACTAACTGGGTGGGAGGAACTGAATGCGGAATTCCGCATTCAGTTCCTCCCACCCAGCTAGCGTTTAGATCCAAGATGGCTGCTAGGGAAAGAAGGCCCCTTGCTATATGTAGCACAATAGGGCTTGATTGGTTAACACAGACCGTGACTGTACCGTTTCAGGTCTGTGGGGGTCTGCATGACGGCCTACAGCCCCCTGGGCAGCGGCGACCGGCCCTGGGCCTCAGCAGACGAGCCACGCATGCTGGATGACCCCAAACTGGGGGCTATCGCAGAGAAGTACCAAAAGACCGCCGCCCAAGTGGTGCTCAGGTAAAGATCACACACCCACACGACGACAAGCCTGCTACTGCGATGAATAGCAACCCAACGGGCTGGGATTCAGATACTGGTTATTGAAGGCAGGGCTGGGAGGACATATTGCCCCAAGGATTCCTACAGGTCAGACTGTGGACATTGGGCGATCCATCCAGTGCCTTTTGGCTGAGAGTCAAACATTCAAGCCACTAACGTAGTCTGCCACCCCCTGAAGGACATCACTGTTCCTAAGAAGTCATTGATCAGACGCTGTTGTCTAAAACGACCGACAGAACTGTAGATGTGTGTCGTTTAGGATCAGGTTGGGGTTAGGGGTCATCTTGGTCGCGGATGCTTACGGGTAGACTGTGGACATTGCGGCATCGAACCCAGAACGTTTCAGATGGGAGTCCAACCCCGGCCTGACCACCAGGACGATCCTGCACCTTGACTGAAGGTCTTGACTGATCCGCAGGTGGCAGGTCCAGAGGGGCGTGGTCTGCGTCCCCAAGAGCGTCACCCCGTCCAGAATCCTGCAGAACCTGCAGGTGTGCGACTTCAGTCTGTCGGAGGAGGACATGAGGCAGGTGGAGGCCCTGGACCGCGGCGAGCGCTACATCGTCCCCGCGGTAGAGGTGCGTCGCACAGGTCCAGACAGCTCCGGGAACACAGCGGGCGAGACAGCTCACTGCGGCGTCCAAAATAACTCAGACTGTAAATGTGGATATAACGAGTTCTATTGGAGTGGCATTTGGACGGGAACATCCTGAGTTTTTATACTGAGTAGGTGGTTTCAGCCAATTAATGAAGTCAAAACCGGGATAAGTTGGGGCGACCGGACCTCTGTTTTATCAATCCCGAGAGCCAGCATGACTTTCTGTCCCTTATTCTGAGAGCGATAGTCCCCATTCTGGGCAGCAGACGTGTTGTTGGCCGGACACTGATCTCCTCTGTGGGTTGTGTTCAACAGCGGGACGGCCAGAGAGTGTGGAGGGACGCGGAGCACCCCCACTTCCCCTTCCACGACGCCTTCTGACGCCCTGCGTCTGAAACGGGGCCGACACCCTGCGTCTGAAACGGGGCTGACACCCTGCGTCTGAAACGGGGCTCCACGCAAGCGCATTGATTTGAGCCCAAATTCAAAAATAAAGTTTTCTTTGAACTGAATATTATGCAACTCTGCAATTGTGTTCCGTGTCCCCTTTCAGCCATTACATGAACCGTAATGTAGTGTGCAGGCCTTCTCTGAAGTACAAGACGTGCGTCAAACCATTGACGTCTGCGGTCTGTTTAGAGACTGGAGGACAGAATGCAAGACAATGACTTCATGGCCAACTTGTCTGCAATACTTCTACAGAAACTATAAATAAATTGCTTTACTGATCCCTGAGGAAATGTGTTAGTTGTTCAGCTGAAGCCAGAAACGAAGTTAATAGAACAAACTCAAGCAATTTAAAAAAAGACAACCAATATAAGGTGATGAAATATGCTCGTATATAAGTATGTAAATGTAACCGATTCCTTCAAGTGACGGTTTACTGCAGGCGAATGTAATAAATGAGAAGCTATTTTGAAAGATTAGTGAACGCAGAGTTTTTCCAGAAGGTTTGAGTATGACGATAGGGCAGAGGCCCAAGAGGCCCACGACCACCGGTAGAGGCCAGGGCAGAACCACACTACACAGGCCGAGATACATGAAATAATAAAAGCCATTCCAAACAATTCCATTTTGTGAGATTTTATTTTTCAACAACATAACCTTGACAAACTCGTAATACATTATGCTACTTTTTTTTATTTAAAAAAAGAGGAAGTTTAGCAATATGGTTTTATTTATCTTTTTTTTTGTACTTATAGTCTAGCATAGAATTCAGTCGCTAAAGCCAATCATGTAGGATTGTGATATACTGAGAATGAGGCAACTCAACCCCCCCCCCCTCCCCGTGTTCGACAGCCAATCACCATCCAGTATCACCCACCCTGTCCCCCACCCATATATAAGCCAGAGCAAACCAAGGGGCGACATGCTTTCTCCACCCGAGGGAAATCATACAAAAAAGAACACATGAAAGCACAAAGTCCTAAAAATGTGGAATCTGGTGAGAATTTGTACAGGTGTGATTCCAGTACAGGCCACCGGGTGGCGGTGTGGCGCCTATGCGTACAGGTCGTCGTCATTGTCCTCGTTGAAGACGGGGCCGGTGCCGGTGCCTCCGGAGCCCTGGCTGGGCCCCGTGCCCCCGGTGGTGCCGGTGGGAAACCTGGGAGAGGGGAGGGGAGACCGTTACTGACGCCACGACCACCTGGGCGCGCGGCGCAGACAGCGCTACCTCCACCTGCTGGAGGTAGCCTCCCTCCTCCACCACCACTGTCTCTACCAGAGGCAGGTGGAGGTAGCCTCCCTCCTCCACCACTGTCTCTACCAGAGGCAGGTGGAGGTAGCCTCCCTCCACCTGCCTCCGGTAGACCAGGTGTTGGAGGTGGTGGAGCAGGTAGTCCAGTAGTTGGAGCTGGGGGGTGGTGGTGGTGATGCTAAATGTCTACTGCAGGTCCAGGTTGTGGTTCCTCTACCAGACAGCCGGTCTGAGCTTTAGAGGAAACGTTGAGATGTGCAGGAGGAGGCAGGGAGGGTGTTCAGCAGTAAGGTCTCCACTGAGAGAGAGAGGCTGTCTACCCCGGGGGGGGGTTTCATGGTTAGGGGGGGCTCCTCTGTCTCCCTCAGGAGCTGCGTCGTGAGGAGGTGTTTGTGACGTCTAAGCTGTGGAACACCAAGCACCACCCAGAGGACGTGGAGGCGGCCTGCAGGAGCAGCCTGGCCCAGCTCGGCCTCTCCTACCTGGACCTCTACCTGGTCCACTGGCCCATGGCCTTCCAGTGAGCATACGCACACACACGCACACGCACACACACACACACACACACACACACACACACACACACACACACAAACACATGCAAAATAACAACAGTGGAATTCTTTAGATGCCTGGAACACAAGCATTTGATTGCGATTAAAAGTCATTGTGCATATCACTTCAAACTTAAACGCATCTACAAACACACACAGATACACACACACTGTGTAAAATGCACGCCTATATAGCTACACCACGCCATGTACGATCGCTGCTGCCGGTATGTGTGTCTCTCCCAGGCGGGGGGAGGAGCTGATGCCGCGGCGGGCCGACGGTACCGTCTGCTACTCTGACACCCACTACCTGGAGACCTGGCGGGCCATGGAGGCCCTGGTGGACCAGGGCCTGGTCCGGGCCATCGGCCTCTCCAACTTCAGCGCCCGGCAGATGGACGACGTCATCGCCGCTGCCCGCCACCGACCGGCCGTGAACCAGGTGGACACCCCGCACATAAGAGCTGTCCGTTACCGACACCGCTATCGGAATGCCTCCGATACTGCCTCAAAGTTATTTGGTATCGGCGAGTACGCAAGTCTATGAACCGATTCGTTACTATTGCGTTTTTTCTTGAAGAAAGTAGTCCAATCCTTGGTCGCTTTTAACTCACTTTATTTGTTAAAGTAGGCATGTTTCGGTATGGTAACTATGAAGCTTAAGGGAGGGAATTGTATCTAACGCGTGAGAGGGAAATACCATGAGCTACTTCAAGCCCCGGGCTTAGGCCCGGTGGCTCTCCGCTGGTCTCCCTATTGATCTCTGTCCTCTCCATCTGAATCACGCGCTTTTGCCCGTCAAGTGGGCGTGGCCTATGTAAAGTGGGCGTGACCGGGGTGACGTAATGGCTCCGCCATCCTCACCTGTCTAAAGGTGCTGCCATCTTTGGCTGGAGTAGTTATGGCAGTTTATGTGTTCTATCCTGCTTCCTAGTGGCTATGTGAGGGTAATGCAGCTTGTGTGTTCGATCCTGCTTCCTAATGGCTATGTGGGGGCAGCTTATGTGCTTAAAATACGTAACATTACCATCTCGTGACTAGCTCATTTACTACACAAACACTACGGCGTCACACCGTAGCCAAAGATGTTGACGTCGCTTAGTAACCGAAGACGCTGGCGTTACGGAGGGCCCATGCAAGTGAACGGAGCGTTCCACGGCATTGAGAAGAGTCGTTTCAGATTAAATATTTACTATATTTACTTCCTATATCCCCCCCCCCCCCCCCCCAACATAGTAAATCTATGTAGGCCTAGAAAAAAATACAGTTCAATGTTATTGCTTAAGAAACAGATTCCTTCCAACTATTTACTAAAATGCTATCAATAATTGATATACGAATAAATGGTAACATATCGATCAGCAATGAGGTTGGAGTAGCCTACTCACATAAATAATTGTAATACACCAAATTGTTAACTGCCATACACAGCTAAACAAGCAAATGAAAAATTAAATACTAACGCAACTGAAATGTTTATTACGCTATTAACAATATTATAAAAATGATACCGTAATGCACCCGTTCTTTGTCTTTGGATCTTTGGAATAAATGGATCAATAAATGGTGAATCGCAATAATCGCAAGCAGAGGAACGTGAGAGTCATTGAGCAGCAGCTGAACCAGTCTAAAAATCCTTTTATCACTAAAACAGTTTTAGTGATAGAAAGTCACCACAGTGCCTTAAAACCATCAACGTCAATTAAAAATATAAAAGGAAAAACCTCGGACACGAGAAGTTAATGGAGCCGTGCACTAGGCCCTCTCGAATCCTTCCTTCTCTTTTGCATTCATTATTATGAGACTGTTCTGACCCCATATAATGGGAGACTATCTCACGGTCCTCCAAGAGGACCGTTTTGAAGAGGCATTGGTTGACCAGCTGAAGGTTTTCTAACCTTGTCTTGTCTTTGTTACTAGTTGTTATCAAAATAATAATAAAAATAACATTTTACACTTTCAGCTAACCTAATTGTATTTAAAATAAAAGACATTGAACATTTAAGAGTAGTCTAACCAGTTTTAATGATTCATATTTTTTATAGTACATTGTAAGTTGCTTAATACATTTTGTTAAATAAAATGGAATAGTACGATATGAATGCAGTTCTCTCAGCTCTCCCATGGTAGAGATTCCCATTCAGGAAACATTAGTTATTTTGGTTTGTTTATTTTATTATCAAACAGAAGTCCTAGTCTGTTTGATTGACAGGTGAGATGATCAGGGGGGCAGAGTTTGTACCAATTCCATGATACATTGGACAGAGGATTGGATAGAGAGGCTCAGTGAAGGTGTAGCCAGTAGCAGAGTAGATATGAACCCTGGCTTCCACATCATAGAAGGAGACCAGACCCTCATCATAATCAACAAACACCCCCACCTTCTGGAGCTCAGCTCTCAGAGGGACACGGACATGGGGGACACCACTAAATACCAACACATCATTGTAGTAGGAAAGAGTCCAGTAACCCGTATGAGTGCTACACTTTGTCCCACCACTTCTGTTTATGAACTCTCTGACCACTCCTAACCACCATTTAGTCTTGTCTTTAACCTGGACCTCAAAGTAAAATCTCCCTGAGGAGAAGCTCTGCCTCGTGAGAACACATGTAAACAAAGTAAATCTCTGAGGGTTGTCTGGGAGTTCCTTCTCTTCATCTCCATAATGTACTTGTTTCCCATCCTCAGACAGGATGAGCTGGGGATGAGCTGTATCAGGATCCAGAGTCACATCCACTTCATACTGCTGGACCCTCTTCAGTTCAGCAGCTTCACGCAGCTTCTTCATCTCCATGTTCAGTGTCTCCTCCAGCTGATCCAGGGATCTCCTCAAGGTCCCTGCGTATGACGGAGGACGGACCTCCACCGTGGTCCAGTCCCTGGGGGGTGGAGGATCCTTCAGGGATCTGAAGGCCTGGAGGAGGTGGAGGTGGTCTTTAGTGTGTGAGAGTGGCTTCACCTCTGAGCTTCTATTGGTCAGAGCTTCTATTTCCTGCTCCAGCTCTTTGATGAGGTCCTCAGCTTGTTTCTCTGTGGTTTTCAGTCTCTCTTTAACTGTTTGGTTGAAATCATCTCTGCACTTTTCAACGCAACGCATCAAAGCAGTGAAGACCTGCCCACCATCGGCTATCACTCCGTCTGCGTCTTTCTTGTTAAATTCAACCTTGTCTTTTATCTCCTTAATCTTTAGTTTTCTCTCCTGGATCATCTGCTGAACTTCAGCCTCTATCTTCCCCAGCAGGGCCGTCTTCACTTCATATTCCTCCTTTAGAGGTACAACAGGATGGGACTTGTGGTCCGTCTCTGTGCAGAACAGACACACACACTCCTGTTCAGTCTTGCAGAAGAGCTCCAGAAGTCGGTCGTGTTTCTTACACATCCTGTCTTCCAGACGGTCCATAGGCTCGACCAGCCGATGTTTCTTCAGGCCTGCGACTCTCTGATGTGGCTCCAGGTGGGTTTGGCAGTAAGAGATAAGACACACTAGGCAGGACTTCACAGCCTTCAGCTGGGTCCCAGTGCAGACGTCACAGGGAACTTCTCCTGGTTCAACACAAGGCTTCTCCTTTACTCGTACGGTCGTTCTAAACTGATCAGCCATCTCTGATACAAGGATATTGACCTGTGGATCAGGTCTAGTGTCGAAAATCTTGTTACAAATAGGACATTTGCACTGGACTTGTTCATCCCAGAATTTATTAATGCAGGTTCTGCAGAAGTTGTGTCCACACGGTGTGGAAACTGGGCTGCTGAACACATCCAAACAGATGGGACAGGAAAAGTTCTCTTCAGACCAGGAAATGTTAGCAGAGGCCATCCTAGAAGACAAGGTTCATGTATTGAGATGTTCCATTATTGTTCTAATTCCATAAGGGGAAGACAGGTTCAAACTTTTTCTCAAAGTTGTGCTGATTTACTCACCTTGTTGTGTTTTCTGTGTCAGACGATGTTTTCCAAAATGCTTCTTTCCTCCTGAAAGAGAGAACTGCTTCCGCGTTGTATGGCTTTGGTTTCTATGATCCTTTAAGTTTCGTTTCCTGAATAATACGTCCCCTCCTCTCCTCCCCTAACACCTGGCTCCGCCCCTACCACCTGGCTCCGCCCCCACGGACCCACGGCTCACTCCGTTTCAACTTTCACACTCTGGCTTTGGGTGCATTCATGTGCTGTAATTCAAAAACGTTGATTGTTTTCAAATATGTTTGAAACACCATCTATGACAAAACCCAGACCAAGAGCTGGTGAAAACTAGAGACATTGTGATTTAATGGGGATTTTCCACTTCGTTATCGGTCGGAGGTCGGAAAACAATCGATGCATCGACGCTTACCTAGAGAAATAAGAATATAGGATTATTACAGATTATAAATATAAATGATATCGTTTTGAAAAAAAGAAATGTTGACAGTAAGTGAACGTACATCTATGCATCACTGTCAGTTAAGAGAACCCTTCAATAAGAATAAGTGCTAATAGTTACGATGCTAAATGCTGCATCTGTAGGCCTATAATATAGCCTACTAGGTATCGGCCGATGCTCAAGTTCAGGAATCTCATCGTTATCGGGAAAGGGAAGATGGGATCGGAACATCCATAGATATAGAGCAGTAAGAATAGGAGAGTGTTGTTCTGTGAGTAAGGAAGCATGTGGCTGAATTGTTTGGTCGTTGTCTCCCACCCCCTGTGTAGGTGGAGTGCCATCCGTATTTATCACAGGCCAGCCTGCTGTCTCACTGCCGGTCAGTGCGACACGTCCCTCCACGGGACTCTCTAAATCGACGCCACTTCGACCTGGGCGGGACTTTACGTCCTACGTCACTCGCTATGGGTGTGCATGTGTGCGCGTAGCCGTCACTCGCGATGGGTGTGCATGTGAGAAAGGTTTTGGCTAGATTCTAAAATATCAAAAGATGCCCAAAGCAAATACCTTTAACCCATAGTTGTGTTTCATCAAATTAAACAAGTTTCATTGACCACAAATTGAGCAGAAATATTTTGCAGACAAATCTTTACATAGTTTAACCACATTAAGAAAAATACATTCGTTAATTTTTTTATTAGTGAAGCCACAAGTTTTTCACATTATCCAAACAGAATACCTGAAATGTTGATATTTTCAGCCCTTTCGGGTTAAAACAAGAGAAAATGACAACTTAACAAGAGTGAAAAATTTGGGTTAGGTGACCTATAGTTCAACGATGTCCCTGGTCAGGTAGACTAAATAAAAGTGTATTCCTAATTGCTCCAGGACATTCGTGTAATTTACTTGTGAGCTCTCCCTCAAGCCTAGAGAGACATCAGTGTTGAACCACCAACTGAAAGAGGGTATTTGCCATTAGTATGAGTGACAACATTTTATGGCTATTAATTTAGTTCATTATATTTAGCCGATTTGAATAGACTTTTCTAGCAGGTGAGGCTGTCAAAGAACTAAATATGGAGCAACTACGAAAAGTAAATTTGCAGCATGACCAAATTATACAAAAAATATAGGAACTGTTCTAGCAGATATGTTTTAGAAGTCTCTTTTGATAGGCAGGTAATAATTGTCTTTGTCACCCTGTAGTCATGCCATCAAATCTGTTGGGCAAAGTACCGCTACTGATTAATCCAGTAGACTCACCAGTCAAGTCCCCCTAGTTAGAAAATGGAAGAAACCCAGTTAGTCTGTTACAAAATGAAGACTAATACTTTCCACATATTGCGATTCAAGTTACTGGCTGCAGTCTTGGATTTTATAGTTCTATATGAATAGATTCAATTTACTAAACTATTAATCATGCTTCAGAAGAATTAACCTTTCTTGAATGGCAGATCTACCACAAGCCTCCATTGCCACAACCTCCAGATGGCTTATGACCTACGGCAACTCCTCGACTACTGCAAGCCAACAAATTGGCTCTTGCACACCAGACACGCATTTTGCTTTATTTTAGGTTTTCAAGCATCTTAAAATACCCAAATCATCGCTCCAATACACAAGTCAGCTAATGGCCTACAAGGAAATGCTGAAGCTAGTGATGGCGATAGAAGTGGACAAGCTTGCGTGTACAAATATGCAACTAGAATTGCAAGGTTCACAGCCCAGTTGCATAAGTGGTCGCAACCGTTGGATTGTAAGCGAGGGTAAAAAAAAAAAAAAAAAAAAAAAAAAAACTTCCCACAAGCTAGTCAACATGGTCAATTGAAAGCCTGTACAAAACGACCCTGGAATAGTCAAATGCAGCTTTACAGCGGATGAATTAAGCCAAATTGCATAAACATCCAATGGTAAACAGTATACAAATGCAATCAAGGTTGCACTCACACTAGGCCATCTGGCCGTGGCCGTCGCAACTGAGGCCTGGCCACGGTAGGCTCTTGTACATACGCCATCACGTCGCTAGCATCCAAACAATTCTACCAAACCTTAACCTAGTGAAAAATGGAACAAAACTTTAGCACACACCCAGTGACTAATCACCTTGTCCAGGGGTGTTCCAACGTGGTTTACCAGAGGGCCTTGTGGACTTAAAGTAAGCCACACATTTGACAGAGACAGCACGGAATGATGTTAAACTAAGCTAATCTACAGGTTACCAGTGCTAGTGCAATTACATGAGCATTTTGCACAATATTTGTACTCCAATGCTACGTAAAGCAGGCTTCTTCAGAAACCCGTAGCCTGCTACATTGAAGGGCAACTAACAAATCCTGACCAAGACCGAAAGATGGCTCTGGAAGCCACTACGGCCCACGCAGCAGATTACTGCATGGACCGTGGTGGCTTCCAGATCAACCCTTCGGTGGACCATTCATACACATGTATTCCGAGGAGGTTTTGAAGACACTGGAGTCCCATGGCACTAGATTCCTTTGAAGACTAAGTTGGTATGGGGGGGCCCAAAGGGGGCCCCCCCATAGATCTCATCAGTCATCTAACACCTGTTAAGAAAAACACACACACATCACAAGATACAAATCAGCAAAGCTAGGTTAACAAACAGCGGTGACATGCATGTCAAGGTGCAAAGAGCAGGGATACTGATGGCTTGTGTCCGAGGAGACAGCCCAAAAACGTCAACATTTAATAAAGGAAAATAACTTTTACTCACTGCGGTGGTCTGTTTCGAAGTGCCATGTTGGTAGCAATATTTGTCTGGGCTGTTCAGTCAAATGCCCACAAAAACAAACACGCAACAACGCATACTTTCAGTTTGTATAAAGTGACAATAGTGATCTGCAATCTAGATCGAAAACTTTCAACCCTCACTAAACTCAACCTCGATTGACACAGGCCGATGCGAAAAGTAAAACAAACCCATTGTGTTCACCTTTAATAAAGGGGTGCGTGACAGATGATCTCAATTAAGAGCTAATCAGAAAGAACACACTGATCGGCCATGAGTGAGACGTTCAAAACGAGGACGAGGATTTAACGGAATTGTTACCAGGTTACCATTCAAATTCAAATTTATTTATTATTGGATAGGGTATGATATCAATGATTTGGGCTTTGAGTAGGCCTATATTTCTTAAATATATTTCTTACATTTTTTCACCCCTTCGCCTTTTGAATATGAAATCTATAATCTCAGCCTCTCTATAATTTGCCCAACACATATTTTATTGTTCAAATAAAATCCCATCCTTATTTTGCCATTCATATTGAATCTTTACTGTCTTTCTCGGGTCAGAGCAAAGATCGGGATCCACACATGATAAGGGATAAAGTTATTTATCAGAATAAAGTAAGTATCATGAAATCTGTAGAGGGATTAGTGTAGCGTATGGAAGATTAGAAAATGTGGGATTATATGGTTTGGACAGAAAACCAGTACCAAAATCACAAGGACCGACCGAGCCAGAACGGAGGAAACTTAACCCAGACAGACAAAACAAATACTGGGAACAACAAACCATCTTTACCATGTTGGAAATACCCAAACAAAATGCAACAAACCAAACCTGAACAGCAAACCAACATATGTGACCAACCAACTGAACTACTGACCAAACACACAATTCTTTTGACTAGCCTATGTATATGGGCAGTGGAAAGTGTGCTGTGGGGATGTTGAATAGTGTTAACATAAAACAAAACATGGAACCAATCCAAAGGTCCAAAACCTTAAGGAACCACCCTAAACAGAACCCAAGCCCACCTGCCTCTGTGGAATAAGAGAGAATACGAATGTATTTTTCTTAATGGGGTTAAACTATTTAAAGATTTGTATGCAAAATATTTCTGCTCAATTTGTAGTCAATGAAACTTTTTTAATTTGATACAACACAACTATGGGTTAAAGGTATTTGCTTTGGGCATCTTTTGATATTTTTAGAATCTAGCCAAAACGTTTCTCGCATGCACACCCATCGCGAGTGACGGCTACGCGCACACATGCACACCCATAGCGAGTGACGTAGGACGTAAAGTCCCGCCCAGGTCGAAGTGGCGTCGATTTAGAGAGTCCCGTTCCTCCACACCTTCCACGTAGTCGCCTGGCTAGCAGCCATCTTGGATCTAAACACTAACTGGGTGGGAGGAACTGAATGCGGAATTCCGCATTCAGTTCCTCCCACCCAGCTAGCGTTTAGATCCAAGATGGCTGCTGGGGAAAGAAGGCCCCTTTCTGCATGTAGCACAATAGGGCTTGATTGGTTAACGCAGACCGTGACTGTACCGTGTCAGGTCTGTGGGGGTCTGCATGACGGCCTACAGCCCCCTGGGCAGCGGCGACCGGCCCTGGGCCTCAGCAGACGAGCCACGCCTGCTGGATGACCCCAAACTGGGGGCTATCGCAGAGAAGTACCAGAAGACCGCCGCCCAAGTGGTGCTCAGGTAAAGATCACACACCTACACGACGACAAGCCTATTGAAGGTAGGGGTGGGAGGACATCTTGCCCCAAGGATTCCTACAGGTTAGACCAGGGGTCACCAACACAGTGCCCGCGGGCACCATGGCGCCCCCAAGGACCACATGAGGCGCCCCAGGCCTGTTCTAAAAACAGCACTACTCATTCTTGAACAACTCTTTCCCACATTTTTTAAGTCATTGTTGATAATTATTGTGAGAAATCATTAACATGACTTAATTAATTAACATGTCTTCACATAGATGAGTTATTTCAGAAGAGTGTATCGACCTGGGTGCCCATCGTATGACTCAGTGCCCATGAAGTAGCTCTCAGGTTCAAAAAGCTTGGTGACCCCTGTCAAACATTCAAGCCCCTAACGTACTCTGCCACCCCCTGAAGGACATCACTGTTCCTAAGAAGTCATTGATCAGACGCTGTTGTCTAAAACGACCGACAGAACTGTAGATGCATGTCGTTTAGGATCAGGTTGGGGTTAGGGGTCATCTTGGTCACGGATGCTTACGGGTAGACTGTGGACATTGCGGCATCGAACCCAGAACGTTTCAGATGGGAGGCCGACCCCTGCCTGACCACCAGGACGATCCTGCCCCTTGACTGAAGGTCTTGACTGATCCGCAGGTGGCAGGTCCAGAGGGGCGTGGTCTGCGTCCCCAAGAGCGTCACCCCGTCCAGAATCCTGCAGAACCTGCAGGTGTGCGACTTCAGTCTGTCGGAGGAGGACATGAGGCAGGTGGAGGCCCTGGACCGCGGCGAGCGCTACATCGTCCCCACGGTAGAGGTGCGTCGCGCAGGTCCAGACAGCTCCGGGAACACAGCGGGCGAGACAGCTCACTGCGTCGTCCAAAATAACTCAGACTGTAAATGTGGATATAACGAGTTCTATTGGAGTGGCATTTGGACGGGAACATCCTGAGTTTTTATACTGAGAAGGTGGTTTCAGCCAATTAATGAAGTCAAAACCGGGATAAGTTGGGGCGACCGGACCTCTGTTCTATCAATCCCGAGAGCCAGCATGACTTTCTGTCCCTTATTCTTAGAGCGATATTCCCCATTCTGGGCAGCAGACGTGTTGTTGGCCAGACACTGATCTCCTCTGTGGGTTGTGTTCAACAGCGGGACGGCCAGAGAGTGTGGAGGGACGCGGAGCACCCCCACTTCCCCTTCCACGACGCCTTCTGACACCCTGCGTCTGAAACAGGGCCGACACCCTGCGTCTGAAACAGGGCTGACACCCTGCGTCTGAAACAGGGCTGACACCCTGCGTCTGAAACGGGGCTGACACCCTGCGTCTGAAACAGGGCTCCACGCAAGCGCATTGATTTGACCCCAAATTTAAAAATAAAGTTCTTTGAACTGAATATTATGCAACTCTGCTATTGTGTTCTGTGTCCCCTTTCAGCCATTACATAAACCGGAATGTAGTGTGCAGGCCGTCTTTGAAGTACAAGACGTGCGTCAAACCGTTGACGTCTGCGGTCTGTTTAGACTGGAGGACAGAATGCAAGACAATGACTTCATGGCCAACTTGTCTGCAATACTTCTACAGAAACTGATTTGAAACTATAAATAAATCACTTTACTGATCCCTGAGGAAATGTGTTAGTTGCTCAGCTGAAGCCAGAAACGAAGTTAATGGAACAAACTCAAGCAATATTAAAAAAAAAAGACAACCAATATAAGGTGATGAAATATGCTTGTATATTAAGTATGTGAATGTAACCGATTCCTTCAAGTGACGGTTTACTGCAGGCGAATGTATTAAATGAGAAGCTATTTTGAAAGATTAGTGAACGCAGAGTTTCTCCAGAAGGTTTGAGTATGACGATAGGGCAGAGGCACAAGAGGCCCACGACCACCGGTAGAGGCCAGGGCAGAACCACACTACACAGGCCGAGATACATGAAATAATAAAAGCCATTCCAAACAATTCCATTTTGTGAGATTTTATTTTTCAACAACATAACCTTGACAAACTCGTAATACATTATGCTACTTTTTTTTATTTAAAAAAAGAGGAAGTTTAGCAATATGGTTTTATTTATCTTTTTTTTTTGTACTTATAGTCTAGCATAGAATTCAGTCGCTAAAGCCAATCATGTAGGATTGTGATATACTGAGAATGAGGCAACTCAACCCCCCCCCCCCCCCCCCCCGTGTTCGACAGCCAATCACCATCCAGTATCACCCGCCCTGTCCCCCACCCATATATAAGCCAGAGCAAACCAAGGGGCGACATGCTTTCTCCACCCGAGGGAAATCATACAAAAAAGAACACATGAAAGCACAAAGTCCTAAAAATGTGGAATCTGGTGAGAATTTGTACAGGTGTGATTCCAGTACAGGCCACCGGGTGGCGGTGTGGCGCCTATGCGTACAGGTCATCGTCATTGTCCTCGTTGAAGACGGGGCCGGTGCCGGTGCCTCCGGAGCCCTGGCTGGGCCCCGTGCCCCCCGTGGTGCCGGTGGGAAACCTGGGAGAGGGGAGGGGAGACCGTTACTGACGCCACGACCACCTGGGCGTGTGGGAGCGCGGCGCAGACAGCGCCCCCGCCTTAAGGGAGGGATGGGGACGTAGAAACGGCGCCCTACCTGAAGCTGCCGAAGCCGCGGCTCTGCTGCAGCGTCTGGGCGAACATCTCGTATTTGCGGATGTCGTTGTCGCTGACGGAGCGGCGGGCGAAGCGCATGGCCTCCTCGAAGTGGTCCTTCCTGATCTCAGGGACCGGGTCGTCCTCCTCCACCTCCTGGAGCAGAGAGAGACAGCTTCACAGTCTACAGCCGCCCCCCCCCCCCCCACCGGGAACAGCTACACAGTCTACAGCCGCCCCCCCCCCCACCGGGGTCACCATGTTACAGTCTACAGCCGCCGCCCCCACCGGGGTCACCATGTTACAGTCTACAGCCCCCCCCCCCCCCCACCGGGGTCACCATGTTACAGTCTACAGCCCCCCCCCCCCCCACCGGGGACAGCTTCACAGTCTACGGCCGCCCCCCCCAAGGGGTCACCATCAGCCCCTCGGTTCATATCCTACATGTTCAGATTTAAGAGGTTCTTGTTCCTTTTTCTTTTCTTATGTGCAGAGTCCATATTGCCCCTCGTGTGGGAGTGTAGCAGCATGCTGCTGAACTACAGGTCCAGCTCCGCGTTAGGGCTGATCCAGGATGTAAACTATTATCATGTGTGGTTACAGATTGAGCCAAGATTCACTATCAGCGGCAATCATTTACCTTTTCACTGAAAATAAATCTCCATCGTGATGTGGCTATTACTGTGGTCAGTACCAAGCACACATCGCTGTGGTACAATATGTACACATCTTCAGGATAAGGGGGGGGGGGTCAGTATTACTGGAATCACTGTGGAGCCAAGCCTTTACTGCCCCTAGCAGACGGGTCTCTCTGTACTGACCACAGCAGACAGGTCTGTCTGTCTGTCCTGCCCCTAGCGGACGCGTCTGTCTGTACTGACCATGGCGGAGGGGTTCGTCTGCCTCTCGCGCTCCCTGCGGATCTCGTTCTCGATGCTCTCCCTGATGGCCAGTTTGCACGCCCGCTGGCAGATCTCTGTGAGGTCGGCGCCGGAGAAGCCGTTGGTCATCTTGGCCAGGAAGTCCAGGTCCACGTCCTGTTGAGGAGGAGCCACACAAAGCATTGAGATAACTTCCCAAGGACCCATGGTATAACGCAGGGGTTTCAGTGACTTCCTCAAGCGTCGAGGAACCCCACGATATATATATATATATATGTATATGCAACATTCATTTGCGCAGTCATCTTTTGTAGTTTTATTCTTGTTTGAATCTTTTAAAAGTTACACTGTCATGGGCTTGCTCATGTAACATCCCACTGCCCCTTCTGGGATGAACTACCATCTTAACCCAGCAGCCAGCGTTGGTGCGACGCAGGCCAGGTCGCACCAACGCTGGCTGCTGGGTTAAGATGGCCGCGTCCTCCACCCGCATCCTCCGCCCACCTTGCTGATGGGGCTCTTGCGCAGGTTGGCCTTCAGGATGTTGATCCTGCTCTTCTCGTCGGGCAGGGGGATGTAGATCAGCTGGTCCAGGCGACCGGGCCTCAGGATGGCCGGGTCGATGATGTCCGGTCTGTTGGTGGCGCCGATGATGAAGACGTTCTTCTTGCTGGACATGCCGTCCATCTCCGTCAGGATCTGGTTGATGACGCGGTCGGCGGCGCCGCCCCCGTCCCCGGCGTTGCCGCCGCGGGCCTTGGCTATGGAGTCCAGCTCGTCGAAGAACAGCACGCAGGGGGCGGCCTGGCGAGCCTACGAAGAGAGAGACGGAGACCCAAGGGTGTGAGACCTCGCCCGTGTCCCAAACGGGCTGGAACCGGGTCCAACCGCGGTCCGGTCTGAGCAGTGTTGGGAACGTTACATTAAAAAAGTAATTACCGGTAGTTATAGTTACTCACTACTTGTTCAAAAAAGTAACTGAATTACTCTATAATAAAAGTAACTAGTTACCAGGGAAAGTAACTATTTACGTTACTGTAAAAAAGGAAAGTTGCTCTGTGTCAAGGAATTTGGATTTTTCTAAGCAGTGTTCACTTGGCCTTAATGTGTTGAATGGTTGAACTGCCCATTCAAGGCCCTGATATACTTCCAACTGAATTTTAATTTGCTTGGTTGCAAAGGCTGTGGAACATCTGCCGAATACTGCAGAAAATGCCATCTTTTCATCGGATTGCTCCGGACTCGCCATTTCTGCCGCTTTATCGAATCTGTTTGGTGTGTGGCGCGCGTGTCCTGGCTTGTGTGTAAAAACACTGGCTCCGATTGGCTACCATGAAACATGACTCTGCCTTAGTCAATCATAATCGCTTATCTCGTTGTTAACCCACCCGTTCTCCTCACTAGCAGTTTGTGTTTGGAGCCAGGGGTACGTTCGGATTACGCAGTTTATTCAATCAATTCATAGTAACGCACCGCATTTAACGTACAGTAACGGTAACATCGTTGTAACGACGGAAACGGTAATTAGTTTGATTACCCCGTTACTGAAAATATAACGTCGTTACCCAACGCCGTTATTTTAAATAGCGTTATAACAAACTGTCTGAGTGGAGGTTCCTCAGGTCCTACCTTGTCGAAGATCTCCCTGACGTTGGCCTCGGACTCTCCGAACCACATGGTGAGCAGCTCGGGCCCCTTGATGGAGATGAAGTTGGCCTGGCACTCGTTGGCGATGGCCTTGGCCAGCAGGGTCTTACCGCAACCCGGGGGTCCGTAGAAGAGCACGCCCTTGGACGGGGTCATGCCGAACTTCAGGAACTTGTCTGGGTGCTCCACGGGGTACTAGAGCACAAGGAGAGGAGGAGAGATGAGCTGTACTGCGTTATAGTCAACCTGTTAACCTGGGCGGCACCAGGGTCCAGATGAACAAACCAGCGCTAGGCAGGCGAGTTTACCACTGGCGTGTAAAAAGAGAATACATAAATACATTGACGGTTCATTTTAGACCGTGTCTAGATCAACGGTCTCACAACATTTGATTGTTTTTACCCTTTACATTATAGAAGGGTGGCTCCGACGTTTAGCCTTTGGATCAAAGAGGTTCCTCTAGCTCTGAGGACCTCCTCCTGGTTCTCCAGTAAGGAGGTTCTCAGAGGACCTCCCCCTGGTTCTCCAGTAAGGAGGTTCTCAGAGGACCTCCTCCTGGTTCTCCAGTAAGGAGGTTCTCAGAGGACCTCCTCCTGGTTCTGCAGTAAGGAGGTTCTACAGTAAGGAGGTTCTACAGTAAGGAGGTTCTCCGAGGACCTCCTCCTGGTTCTCCAGTAAGGAGGTTCTCCGAGGACCTCCTCCTGGTTCTCCAGTAAGGAGGTTCTCCGAGGACCTCCTCCTGGTTCTCCAGTCCTACCTGCACCAGCTCCTGCAGCTCCCTCTTGACGTCGTCCAGTCCTCCGATGTCCTCCCAGCTGATGTTGGGGACCTCCACCACCGTCTCTCTGAGCGCGGAGGGGTTGCTCTGGCTGAGGGCCCACTGCAGCCACAGGTCACAGCGTCAGAACAACAGGACAACAGGAGCGGGGGAACGGCCACACATCACTAGACTGGTTAACCCACGTCCATTCTGACAGGGTTTGAGTTCGCCGCTTAATGCTTGACTGCCGATTGAAATGAGCTAGTAGTTAAATCTAGAACAGCTCATCTCCTCTAGGAATTAGTTTACGATCCCTGACGAATACAATTAATAAACTAAACCCATCTATTAGTCATCTATTAAACAGCTCAAGTAACAAAACACTTATTTACGTTCCAACCCTGATCATCATATAATAAATACAACTGAGGGCAGCACAAATAGACCACAGGATGACCTTTGACCCCTGGAGGTTTGCGGGGTCCCTACCTTGAAGTCGTCCATGGTGACGGCCAGAGAGTTCATGACCTCGGCGTCGATGGTCTCGTCCTCCAGGTCGATGAGGTCCATCTTCTTCCTGATGGCCTGCAGGGCGGCCTCCGAGCACAGCGCGGCGAGGTCAGCGCCCACGTGCCCGTGGGTCTCGTTGGCCACCTGGACAACCAATCACAGGCGGGCGTCAGGATGGAACTTTGTAGTTTTTTTGTTTTTTTATTTGTAGTTGCGAACGATCATGTAAGCGATGCCACCTAATCCTGACACCATTAACCTGATTAATTTCACTGAATTTTAGATTAGCAAATGGCAGCCAACCTGTGTTCTTAAATACAATTGACTGAGTGACGTCGTCTGTAGCCAATCATCTAACCGGAATGACCTCACCACAAAACAGACTACACCAAAACTATTGCTGTCCGTGTTCAACAGACTACAGATTTGCCGTTGTACAATGTCACATTATGAAACCAATTCATCCAAATCACTGAATGAAGCTAATAAGAGACACCTTTCCCCAAATACATCAACTTACATCAAAATAAGAGGAACCATTTGTGTCCAGCGCACCCCTTCCGCTCAAGGTACATGCACCTCGTTTCAAGATCAGATGACGGCGGTTTCCCATCAGCGATCAATACACTCAATAATGCAGGAGCAGCACAGACCTGCTCCAGGTCCACGTCGTCGGCCAGCTTCATGTTCTTGGTGTGGATCTGAAGGATCTCCAGCCTGCCGGTGGAGTCAGGGATGCCGATGTCCACCTCCCTGTCGAAACGCCCTAAAGGAGCAGGAGAAACCAGTCAACGCCCGCCCGGCCAGCCTCTACTGCAGAACCATGGCTCATCCCGTCACCAACACCAAGAACCATGGCTCATCCCGTCACCAACACCAAGAACCATGGCTCATCCCGTCACCAACACCGAGAACCATGGCTCATCCAGTCACCAACAGCGAGGGGAGCTATGTGCCGTCTGGAAGGTTATCTCTGCAGTGAGGGACCCTTTGATGCACAGGATACCCGTCACTGAACCCACTACGGGCGGTTGGACAACTTCAAAGCCTTATAGATCTGTAGTTCACCAACGCTTCTCCGAGAGCAGCAGAGATCGAACACACACGTCGGGTCATCAGATGTGTGCAGACTGGACCCCATTAGCCGTGGAGTCCTCCTCCTAGATCTCATATCCAAGGGCCCACTCACCGAATCTCCTCAGGGCGGGGTCAATGCTGTTGGGTCTGTTGGTGGCTGCCATGACGATGACGTGGGCCCTCTGCTTCAGGCCGTCCATGAGGGTCAGCAGCTGGGACACGATGCGCCGCTCCACCTCGCCGTGCGTCTACACAAGAACACACCGTCAGCCACACACAACGCACACAGTCAGCCACACACAACGCACACAGCAGCCACACACAACGCACACAGCAGCCACACACAACGCAGGAACGCACCGTCAGCCACAAACAACGCACACAGTCAGCCACACACAACACAGGAACCCACAGTCAGCCACACAAAACGCAGGGCAGGAGCTATGGGAAGACTGGTCCCCGTAACTAAGGACTGGGAGCTATGGGAAGACTGGTCCCCGTAACTAAGGACTGGGAGCTATGGGAAGACTGGTCCACGTAACTAAGGACTGGGAGCTATGGGAAGACTGGTCCCTGTAACTAAGGACTGGGAGCTATGGGAAGACTGGTCCCCGTAACTAAGGACTGGGAGCTATGGGAAGACTGGTCCACGTAACTAAGGACTGGGAGCTATGGGAAGACTGGTCCACGTAACTAAGGACTGGGAGCTATGGGAAGACTGGTCCACGTAACGTGATCCTGACTCAGGACTGGGAGCTATTTAAAGACGTATTGGCACCATTATCATTGATAAATATCTAAATATAGATATGAATTAAAATACCATTCCTTGTCTAACTACGGGTCATTACATTTTTAAGACATTCCAAACCTCCCTCGGTTTGGAATTTAAAAACGGGGTTCCATGTTTACATCGAACATCCCTCCGTGACGAGACAACACCGTCCTCAGATAAACCACATCCCTGAGTATGGCCCGGCTCCATTCCAATGCATAATGCAGCGGCCGGTGGCTTCTGGTTGCGTTTCATCACCTTCTCTCTCTTGGGGGCGATGGCGTCGAGCTCATCAATAAAGATGATGGCCGGAGCGTTCTTCTCCGCCTCCTCGAAGGCCTTCCTCAGGTTACTCTCACTCTCTCCCGCCAGCTTGCTCATGATCTCAGGGCCTGGAGGAAACATGCGAGGGATTCAAAACCTGGTGCATCTCAGAGCCATCAGGCCAGTTTAGGTAGACGATTGTAATCCGAGTTTAAATCTCATGATGTAATCAAAATACTGTTGGGAGGTACATTACTGCACAATGCTAAACTGGAATGAGGAGGACATCTGTACGACGCTAAAGATCATTCAGCACTGGGGGACGGGGAGCGATGTGACGCACCGTTGATGAGGAAGAAGAAGGCTCCCGTCTCATTGGCCACGGCTCTGGCGATCAGAGTCTTTCCTGTTCCTGGGGGTCCGTACAGCAGGATGCCACGGGGGGGCTGCGAGAGAGAGGATCAGTCATATACAGGCAGCTGCCCTGCAGAAAGCTAGTTCATTTACCCAAGAAATGGTTAAAGATGGAAAACTATCGTTCCTAAATCAACGTTTAACCTCTTTATAGATCACAAGTAAGTTGGACTATGTTATTGTTCACTAGTGAGGTACGATAATGTTACGGTTCACTGGTGAGGTACGATAATGTTACGGTTCACTGGTGAGGTATGATAATGTTACGGTTCACTGGTGAGGTATGATAATGTTACGGTTCACTGGTGAGGTACGTTAATGTTACGGTTCACTGGTGAGGTATGATAATGTTACGTTCACTGGTGAGGTATGATAATGTTACGGTTCACTGGTGAGGTATGATAATGTTACGGTTCACTAGTGAGGTACGATAATGTTACGGTTCACTAGTGAGGTATGATAATGTTACGATTCACTGGTGAGGTATGATAATGTTAAGGTTCACTAGTGAGGTATGATAATGTTACGGTTCACTAGTGAGGTATGATAATGTTACGGTTCACTGGTGAGGTATGATAATGTTAAGGTTCACTAGTGAGGTATGATAATGTTACGGTTCACTAGTGAGGTATGATAATGTTACGGTTCACTGGTGAGGTATGATAATGTTAAGGTTCACTAGTGAGGTATGATAATGTTACGGTTCACTATTGACATGTGGTCCTAAAATGGCTGGGCGATTAATCGAATTTTGATCGCGATTTTTCTTTTATAGAAATTGCCGAACAGTTGGATACAAATCTGGACATTATTTTCTATTTGACCATTTTGTGTATTTTTTTAAGCGGAAAGGCAAAGTTCTCATTTACAAAGTGGTTTCTTTGGAGAGAAATTATGAATAAATGAATCATGTTTTCAAACTCAAAATAATCAAGATTTCAATAATGAACAAAATAATTGTGATGATTTTTTCCACAATGGAGCAGCCCTAGCGCCTTATCCTCCCAGAAGGTCACCTTGACTCCTATGGCCTTGAACAGGGCAGGGTGCCTCAGAGGAAGCTCCACCATCTCCTTGATCTGAGCCAGCTGCTTCCTCACTCCTCCGATGTCATCGTAGCCGACCTCGTTCAGGGAGTCCTCCTCGTCCTAGAGGAGCACACGGAGGTAAATCTGAGTTCCCGGGCTCTCGTGTGTGAAGAGTTTCCTCCACTGTTAGACCTGATCAGGACACCCACCTCTCTCCTGATGGGCTCGCCCTCGTAGTGGATGACTGTATCCGGGGCAACAATGCAGTAGGGAGAGGGGTCCGTCTCCACCACCTTGAACTCGACCGCACGCATGCCTCCTCTCACCAGGAAGATGTCCCCTGTTTGTGGAGGAAGCAATTCAAGGTTAGGCTCGGTGCCGTGGGCTAAATTACGGCTTTGCTGCTGAACAAAGACAGAAACTGGATATTCCACCGGTACGCACCCTTGCGGATGGGCCTGTAGGCCTCCAGGAAGTACGGCTTCAGGTAGACCTCAAACAGGTTCCCAGTGATCCCCTCTACGGTGTCGTCGATGGGAAGAACATGGATCCTCTTTCCGTACTTGACATCGGGACACGGCTGGATGCTGCAGGGAGGAGTCCGCTCGGATTAATAAACACATCTAGTTGGTGGCAGGGTAACTGAAGGCTCAGGGCACCCATGGCGGCACCGCAGCGGTGCGTGGGCCTACCCGATGACGTCGCCCAGGCGGACCCGCAGGTTGTTACGGACCACCCTGTTCATGCGGATCTTCTCATCGGAGCAGGTGTCGTCGGACAGGACGATGCACACCGTCTCCCTCCTCTTCTTTCCCTTCATCAACACTGTGTCTCCACGGAACAGCTGCAGTTCGTCCATCTTGGTCTTCATGGTAAAAAAATAAATAATAAACCAATTAATACAAGCTTGATTAAGATTCTAACTTCACACAACATCAAAAGGTAGACCGATAGTGTCTTGTTTGTAAGGGGTAAACACATCAGTCTGTAATACAGAACTATTTTAATAGCAGGAGAGCTGTACCTGAGACAGGGAGACCACACTGTTGTCCTCATTAATGGACTCATCGACCATAAGCCTGTTAGGCCTGTGTTTCTGTTTGAGGATCGCAGTGGACAGATCATCATTTTTGGAGCTGTTGATATAAGATAGAAACCAGTTAGACGTCAACAAGGAAAAGTACCGGAGGCACACATTGCATGTTGCGTTCCCCAGGGGAGGGGAAACGAAAAAGAAACGAAACCTAAAATGATTTGTTGAAGTAAGCAAAGAGCGATTAAAAGATAACAAAAAAAAATACGAGGAGGTTGAAACCATTTTGTAAAACATCTAAAACAATAAAACCGACATCTGTGTATAAATGACATACGATGCGTGATTAATAGTCACAACCAGGGGACAACATCGGTGCTCGCTGCGTCTCACCAGCTTGCGCTAGCTTGGTGCTAATGCTAGCACCAGCTCGAGGCTAACGGAGCCCAGATGACACAGCAAAAGGATATTTCCAAACTTTTACTCCGCAAGCCCCTTAATTCAAATTAAAAACACGAAGTTCCGCTTCCCGAGCTACAGAACTGTGCGCCCACGACCCGTGAGGAGGTCTGACCCTAACCGGAGGACCGGGGATGAAACAAGGCTTTATAATGTCAGTCACAGGGTCGATGTGGACGCACTGGTTGTCTAGCATGTTAGGCTAACGCTATGCTAGCATCTCTGACAGCTCCGCGTGACGGCGGCTCGCGTACTGCTGCCGCAGCGCGTTCCCAACCGCCACTAACCGGTCATGGTTAAGGTGTATCACAACCTCTTAAAAATAAACACATTAAAATACATCAGTAGCTCTAAGCGCCAGGCAGCAGTAAGCCGCTGGACGGCCTCGGCCTAGCTAGGCTAGGCTATCAGCAGCAGATGACTGCGCTTTGTCAGCAGGCGACGCTAGCATCGTTAGCTTCAGCCAGCTGGCTGAATGACAACACACTTCTGACTGAATCTGCTCAATTGTTCAATGTTTCTTTTTCGGTGAGCGGTGTTGCACCGCCGTCCCGTCCCCCACGGAGGATGGAACGGACGGCTCTCCTGGAGCTTTAGCCCCCAGAGCTAAAGCAGCTAACGCCGTCAGTATTGTGATGAGCAGCCGTTCTCCGGCGCTAAAGTGACTCATCTACTCAGAAACCACGGTGAACGTTCATCTGTGGAGGAAGGGGTTCTTACTCGCTCCCCGAGGCCATGGTTGTCCCCTGGATTGGTTCGTATAAATAAAGGAAATTTAGCTTTGTATCTGGCTTTCTCTCTCGGCGTTTTCGGGATTTCGACTCGACAGTTCAGACGCTTCGCATTTCTTTATGGTTATACGACGGCCTGCCTCGATGCTGGATCCTGATTGGTCGAACCAACCGTGGCCAGGAAGTTTGTACACGCCCACCAACTCTGGTGACCAATCAGAGAACTGTTTGCTCGAGGTTTGGACCAACTGCGACGTCAAATCTATTTACCCATTGGCCCTTTAAAACCCGTCATCATACGTCGTTCTTCCAATTGAGCGACACCGCGTTGATAAGGCAACATAGTTTAACATGCGACACTTTACGTCTCATCGGACCAGATCATAATGTAAAAGATAATTATGTTGTTTATGAAATAATATTTCAGAACAGAGTCAAAAAACACATAACACTGATGATTAATTGGGTTTATGTTGTGTCAAGGTTTTAATCAAATTAAATCATTACCTGTAATTGCACATTACACATTCCTTGATTGGATAATAGTTCTCTCCCTCTGATTTAAATCCTTATTGGTAAAGTGCATTCATTCATTTAATTTTTTACATGACAAAGCTAGCAACAACTTAAAATGTAACATGTTCTGATCAGGTCAGTGCATGCATGTAAACGGTGGATTGAAAAAGGTTTCAGTCCAAAATGTCCATATTGTAATTCTGTACTACGTCTGTGTCAGACTCTGTACTCGGCTGCGGAGAACGCTGGGATCCAGCGAAGGACTTGATCTGGGCTCTTGTAGGTACAACGGAAGAGTCCTGCAACGCAAGACATTTAGGGATAGATTAATTATTCATAGCCAACACCCATTACCTTGCATGTACATATACAACTCTGTTTACTAAACTACTGAACCAGATGATCATGCATGACATTTTTCCCCCCTCAAACATAAAACCCAAACGTCTCTTGTGACCAAATGCTCAGTATCTGTGGCCGGTGTTGAATATTATTTTGTGCATATTTTCCAAAGACTTGATATGGAACACGTCAACAGGGCGCAGGGGTCCAGAAGATGTTCTCGAAAACTCCATCTGGTCGATCATAAAGGACAACATAATTACAGAGTTGAATGACACCAACATTTACCCTGATAGAGTGGTTTGTTCTATTGGCTCCTTATCCTCGCTGAGAAGTGATATGTGTTCGGAAAACGCTCCTATTTAAAAATATTATACAAATATAATAAATAAATCCAAAACCTTTACGACTATCTTTTTGCCCTTATCGCATTTTGTTGATCTCCTCGGCAGAAGTTCTGCTTAAACAGTGTTTTATATATCTTTTCCTTTAATCAATAGAAATAAACATTTACAGATATATATGCACGCGAAAACAATCTTTCCCCTCCGTTTTCCTTTGATGCGTCTCAGGAATATCTCTGTAAAGACGGACTCATCGCGAAAACGCCTCGTGCTGTAGAAACGCTGTAATAAATGTTAAAGGCGCTGGTTCTCCACCAAAAAAAAGTGGAGCGCATCAAGCCTGCGTCTATCCAGCGGCTATCCAGCGGCTGTATGCAAACATTCAGACCAGGAGGAGATTGCAGTTGTTAACCCTTTTTAATGTACAGTTAGTAATTCAATTTACCAAGGGGCTGTATTTAAAGCTAGAATAATAATCCAAATAATAATTTGAAAAAGAAATCAACGCAACTCAAACGCCGCCCAGTTGGTGGGGGGGGGGCGATGACGTCATCGTTTGCGTTTCAGGTGTCCACACAAATCCTAACACGAAGCCCCATAGGTCAATTTTTGGTTTCCGAAAAGTGCGTTTTCGGGCACCGGATCCGCCGGCGCCATCTGGACGCTCGGCCCAAACACACAAGACTGAGGCGGTTTCACCCAAAAAGACGTTTCCGTGTGGACGGTGTCTTACTCTGCAGGTGATTCAGCAGCCAGGCTCCTCTCCCAGCAGGAGGCCGCCTCCCGACGTCTGTCCAGCCTCCAGAGCACCTCCCCCAGCCACAGCCCTGCGCCGACACCCCCTGGGGAGACAGCGGGCGGGGGTACAGATAGACGGCAGACGCAAGGCGAGTTTCAGATCAAGCATGCGTTGAGTTGCCTCGCATGACATAATGCATTCTGGGATCAAATTGGCAGAAATGCTGGTGATAACTTCCCTAAGCGACATGTCACATGACTTTAAAAACTCGCGGGAGATCCCTCCGTCTGCATTTCTGTGCATAAGGTCTCAAATAATTGCGGACATAAGACACTCCCCTCATCATATCAAAACGTTGCCCTGGCTGGTTGGAATTACCACATGGAATTTCCCACGTGAGATATTACGTAACTCCTTTCAAAGAGGCGTGTCCTCTCCACACTATGCTTGTTCAAACTACGAGAAGTGCACCTGTGTCCGGCTTGACGTGTTTCTGACTCGTTCCGGCGGATGTCCTCAAGTCTCGTTCATGCATGCGCGCAAATGTAGACGATCGGTAACACGCCTACGCTCTCAGTTAGAGCAGGTAGTGAGTGTGGAGAGTGTGTGTGGAGGAGGGCTGGTTTAAGAAGCCTCGCCTGGCCTGAGTCTGACTGATTGGACCATGGGGTTGGGGGAGGCTGCACACCTGTTGTTCATTGAGTGATCGATGTGCAATAGGTTCAACCAGCGGTCTCCTGCTATCTCTGTGGAGACGGCTGGTTTAACCTGTCAAACAGTGAAATGTTTGACAGGTTTAACCTGTCAAACAGTGATCACTCAATGAACAACAGGTGTGCAGAGTCCAATCGGTCGGACTGGGAAGTTATTTGCAGGTAGAACTAGTGTACGGACCAGGTGAAACCTTTTGCCTTTTGAATATCTGGCAGGGGACAACAGATGAAAACTAGCCTCTTAGGCTAACTCTGGCTCACTTACATTTTGAATGTTGATTAGTGTGCAATGTCCCTGAACTAAACCAATAAAATAAATAAAACCAGTGTGAACCCAGTGTACATACCAGGTAAATCCAGTGTGTGTACCCGATTACACCAGTGTGAACCAGGTGACACCAGTGTACGTACCAGGTGAAACCAGTGTGCGCACCAGATTAAACCAGAGTGTGAACCGGGTGACACCAGTGTGAACCATGTGAAACCAGTGTGCGTACCAGGTTTAACCAGAGTGTGAACCAGGTGAGCCCAGTGTGCGTACCAGGTGAGACCATTGTGAACCATGTGAACCCAGTGTGCGTACCAGGTGAGACCAGTGTGAACCATGTGAACCCAGTGTGCGTACCAGGTGAGACCAGCACGCTGAGCTGCAGGTCCCTGAGGGCCTCTCTGAGCTGGTCCCTCTGGGTGAAGCAGACTCCGCGGCCGGCCAGCGAGAGCCCCTTCAGCGTCTGGAGGGAGCGGAGTCCAGCCCCGGGCCGCCCGGAGAGGTCTCCGGAGGGGGGCGGGGGCGGGGGCCCTGTGGGGGACACAGACCTCATGAGCCATGGGGAGAACCAGGTCCCCTTCGACGGAGCGTGACCAAACACAAGACAACCAACGCCAAGTAAAGAGATCGCTGCTACGATGAACTGATTTGACATTGTTTGATATTCATATGAATGATTGATTGAATCGTGTCCAATTTATTCGTTATTATTTCTAATTTCTCCCTTCCATCCACGAATGAAAGCAAATCTGAACAAATAAAGAAACGCTCACCGTGGGTTTTAAAGCACACCTTCCCCGTTAGGTTGATACACCTGCAACACAGACACACCTTCATCGTCATCATCATCATCATCATCATGACATCACTCTCACGCTGCGCCGACCCCTCAGTCAGACCCCAAAGGACCCCCAGGACCCCCCTGGGCACCCCAGGACCTACCAGGACCCCCCAGACCCACCAGACCCACCAGGACCTACCAGGACCCCCCAGACCCACCAGGACCCCCCAGACCCACCAGGACCTACCAGGACCCCCCAGACCCACCAGGACCCCCCAGACCCACCAGGACCCCCCAGGACCCCCCAGACCCACCAGACCCACCAGTACCCCCTTATAACCCCAAGGACCCCTCAGGACCCCCCATGACCCCCAGGACCCCTCAGCCAGACCCCACAGCGCCCCCCACGGAGCCCACCTGGTGTAGCAGGTCACCGCCTGCTTCCAGTCCTCCAGGGCGGCCTGGCAGTGGGCCTGGAGCAGGTGGGCCGACCCCGCCCACAGCACCACGTCCAGGGGGTCCTGGTCCTGGTCCCGGTCCCGGTCCTGGTCCCGGTCCCGGTCCTGGTCCCGGTCCTCCGAGGGGTCCCCCAGGGTGAGCCTCTGGGGCAGCAGGTCCAGGGTGGCGCTCAGGACCTCGTCGCAGAGCGCCCAGCAGTCGGGGCCCCGCCCGGCCAGGAGCAGGGCGGCGGCGGCCTCCAGGTAGAGCTCCGCCCCCCGCGGCGAGGCCTGCAGCGGGGGCGGGGCCTGGACCGATCCCGGGGGGACCTGAGGCGGGACGGCCACAGAGACCCGTGAGAGACCTCGTTCTCCAGAACGGCCTCGTGATGGAGCCTCTGCTCCGCTACGTTCAGCACGCTTTATCCTTTCACCCTCCACCTCACACCTTGAATGTCTTTGTCTTTCTTATTAGATTTACTTTAATCCGTCTGATTCAGAGGACGTTTGTGTCGAGTTTAAAAGACACGATAGACGGCGTTATTATGGTGAGGTACGGCTCTGAGGTCAGCAGTCTGGGTAGTGGTTACAGACCCCCCCCCCCCCTGGTACAGTAAACCAGACGGTAGTGGTTACAGACCCCCGGTACAGTATCCCTCTTTAGTTGGACGGGGTTCAACCTGTTTTACCGCGTGTTGAGGATCTGATTGGAGGTCGGCCAGCAGGTCCAGGTAGAGCTCCACGCCCTCAGCCACCCTGTGGGCACAACACAAGGGTCAGCCCCTCACCCCCTCACCCCAGGACCAGCCCCTCACCCCCTCACCCCAGGACCAGCCCCTCACCCCTCACCCAGGACCACCCCCTCACCCCTCACCCAGGACCACCCCCTCACCCCCTCACCCAGGACCACCCCCTCACCCCCTCACCCAGGGTTCACCCCCTCACCGCAGGACCAGCCCCTCACCCAGGGTTCACCCCCTCACCACCCCCTCACCCCCTCACCCTCCTTATAGTGAGCCCCTTTGGATCAGAGCGTCACTAACGCCCCCCGGTGTGCGCGAGGACCCCGGTCCTCACCGCCCGTGGAGGACACAGCTCAGGGCCAGGCGGCGCTGCACGCTGGGGGCCGGGGGGGCGGACAGCAGGCTCCCCAGCGCCGGGCTGCCCAGCAGCAGGGGGGCGCTCAGCGGGGACACCTCCGCCGTCATGCTGGGGGCGGCGGGGGGCGGCAGCCTCAGGGCCTGGGGGACAGACGGACGTTGACCGAGGGCTCCTCCAACCTGGGGTCGTTCAAGCTCCTGGCCGGGTGTGTTGTGCCGTGTTCCGACGTCCATACTTCCATGAGTACACTTAAACGTACTGTAGTACACTATCCACACTCACTAAGTGCGCTAATTATCAGATGTCAGTGTTGTTCCAAATCGAATACTCCGTGGTGCACGGACCGGAAATGACGATCACGACTGCCGCCGCGGCTCCTCCCCCGCAATGAACATCCCGCTTTGAACAGTGAACTCTTTACCCCTAGCAGCTATAAAAACTATCAAAACTACAAAATTACTCCATTAATGCAGGCTATGTGGAAAATGCGCCGACGTTGGCTCAGCCTGGCTCCGCCCTCTTCCACTACGTAGCTAAGATGGCTGCCGTTGAGTACGGAGAGTGCACATTGATCCACACTTCGCGATTTGACCGTTTTGAGTACACCATCCGGGTCCTTTCAGTTCACTTATTTTCGCCCAATCTGAATCGGAACGCCCTACGTACTCAAACTAAGGCTAGTAAGTACGGATAGTATGGATATTCGAACACGGCATTGGACTCCTGATATCATATAGGGTCGCAGGAGGGTCACGATCGGCCCTAAATGTTGTGTGTGGCATGACATGCCACCAGGTGTGGGTGTGATAAGCCTTACACCTAGATGTGCACTGGATAGATCCGTCTACCAGCCCGCCCAGTGGACTGTAGCCAATGTTGCTCATCTGTCCGTCACACATCTAGGTGGGCACGCCCACCTGTGATGTCATAAGGGGGCCGATTTTCTAAACGGCTTGTAACGGCTAATCACACTCACACCTGGTGGCATGTCATGATGGGACCTTTAATAACCAGGGGTCATTCAAGCTCTTCATCGTGTGTATTGTTCCTCTGATATCATATGGGGTCGCAGGAGGGTCATGAACGGCCCTAGATATTATTTTAAAGGTCTCCGACGTCCTGTACACAAGAACGGGCTGAGGATTCACAGCCTTGAGCAGACACGCGTGGGGAGTAGAGCGATGCGATGAGGAACTGTTGAATTGTGTGTGTGTGTGTGTGTGTGTGTGCGTCCCACCGTGTTGAGCAGCCGGAGACCCTCCACCAGGGCCGTTGCGTTCCCCAGCTGGCGGTAGACCTCAGTGCTGCGGTGCAGGGCGGAGACACAGTGGGGCTCCGTCTCCATGGCCCTCATGAAGCACAACAGCGCCATCTGGGGGCGGCCCTGAGCACGGCGGGGGAACAATCACCCCCCGCGCGTTAGAGGGGAAACCGAGCGGGCCAGGGCACTCGCTCATACGCAGGTTGGGAATTAAATCACGGCCTGCAACATCAGGACGGTGTCCATCAAGCAAGGCCTTTGGCGCCATTTTGGGGCGGTATAGACCGCTGAAGAATAAGTCCCGCCTCCGAGGCTCCTGGTTCCATCGGTCAAATGTCTGGGAGATAACACGGGGGTTTAGGATGATCGTACATAACAAACTCTGCAGGGGGCGAAGAAGTAAAAGCTGCTCCGGGTTTGAACTACACACTCTTTCCATCCAGATTCCATCTTAGCTCAGGAGGTAGAGGAGTTGTCTTGTAACCGAAAGGTTGCTGGTTCGATCCCCGGCTCCTCCTAGCTGAGTTATGATGTGTCCCTGAGCAAGACACTTAACCCTGACTGCTCCTGACGAGCTGGCGGTCGGTGTGTCAATGTGTGTATTAATCGATGTAAGTCGCTTACGATAAGGGCGTCTGCTAAATGTCCTAATTGTAATTGTAAGTAGTTCAAAACGTGAGCAGCTTTTACTTCTTCGCCACCTACAGAGTTTGTTATGTACGATCATTCTACCCACCGTGTTATCTCCCAGACATTTGACGAGGGAACCGGAGCCTCGAAGGCGGGACTTACTCTTCAGAGGTCTATCGGGCTCAGGAGGTGGAGCGGGTTGGCTCATAACCGGAAGGTTGCTAGTCGGAACCCCGGCTCCTCGAGGGTCGAGGTGTCCCTGAGCGAGGGAGACACGCTGACCTCACCCTGACTGCTCCTGACCAGCTGGCTGTCGCCCTGCGAGGTGGACAACCCCGTCGGTGTGTGAATGTGTGCTATGGCCCAAAGCTGTGGTATGCCCTGCCACTCGCGATGCGCCTAAGCACAACCTTATCTACTTTAAAAACAGTCAAAAACACATATTTTTTGCTCGGCCTCTATTTCCGCCTCCAGATTTCTACTTGCAATGCCTCATTTATTTCCCTGTTTTTACTTGTTTTCATCCCTACATCTGGTGTGCACTTTATGCCCTATGTAGTGTTTGCGTCCCCTCTGAGTGTTTCTATGTGTTTTTCCCTTTATACTTTGCATCCTTGTCCATCCTGTGTAAACCTCCGTCCTGTACGCTTGCTCTCTGACTGTCCCTGTCTGAGTTTATTAGGTCTATAGTGTCCGTGTCTGATTGCTTGACTATATGTACTTTTTATTGACTATGTATCTTATTTGTACAGTGCCCTTGGGTACCTTGAAAGATGCTTTTATAATAAACTGTATTATTATTATGAATGGGTGAATGTGAGGCAATATTGTAAAGCGCAAATCCACAACCAGCGAGGTCAATGGTCCAACTTGTCCAATACTTTGTCCCGTTGCAGTGATGTCACAGCCTAGTAGCACGTGTACGAAGCAGCACTCGTGCACCTGATGAATAATAATGAAGATGGAGGAGGTCAGGCAGGCGTCTCCCCGCGCTGTGTGTGTGTCTCACCGTGTCGGCGAGGGAGAGGTGTGTGTCTCACCGTGTCGGCGAGGGAGAGGTGTGTGTCTCACCGTGTCGGCGAGGGAGAGGTGTGTGTCTCACCGTGTCGGCGAGGGAGAGGTGCGTGTCTCACCGTGTCGGCGAGGGAGAGGTGTGTGTCTCACCGTGTCGGCGAGGGAGAGGTGCGTGTCTCACCGTGTCGGCGAGGGACAGGTCTGTGTCTCAGGTGTCGGCGAGGGAGAGGTGTGTGTCTCACCGTGTCGGCGAGGGAGAGGTGTGTGTCTCACCGTGTCGGCGAGGCAGCGGCCTGAGAGGACGTGTGCCTGGGCCAGGACGTCTCGGGGGGCCGGGAGGGAGAAGGCTCTCTGGAGCTCCGACAGAGCGTCTGAAGGACGGCCGTCGCTCAGCCACTCGGCCCCTGGACGGAGACCCATTTATAGAAACGTTAGCCATTGATTTGTTTTAAAAATAGATCTACATGTCTATTTCTCTCCCCAGGAACGGTTTGAGTGTAAAGTGAGTCTCACACTCCTCAAAATATAACTCTGGAAATAGTCTGGTGTCTTTCTGACTCCTGCTGTGGCTAAACTGATTGTTCAGCCCCCCCCCCCCCCCCCCCCCCCAGGCCTCCCTCAAAAGCCCCTCCCCCAAAACACGGGACTAGCTCGCTAGCATTAGCCACAGGTCTGCTAGCCTCGAGGAAGAATCAGGCGGCTTTAGAGGTAGGGAGACACAGAGACAGAGACAGACACAGAGACAGACAGACAGACAGACAGACAGACAGACAGACAGACAGACAGACAGACAGACAGACAGACAGACAGGTGGGCCGTCCAATCACTTCATCCTGGCTGAATGACGTGATTGGACGAGCTTGTTCCAGGCCTGTTGCAGCCAGATGAGACTGGTTTCTAGTGTTTGTCAGAGCGTTGGATTCATTGATTGCTCTCGGATGTTTCAATTTCAAAAAATATGACAAAAAATGCTGTTAAACAACCCATGACACGCCACCTGGTGTGAGTGGGATTGGCCCTTACAAGCCGTTTTGAAAATCTGCCCTCTATGACATCACAGGTGGGCGTGTCCACCTAGATGCGTGACAGATAGATGATGCTACAGTCCACTGGGTGGGCTGGATCTATCCAGCACGCATCTAGGTGGACACGCCCACTTGTGACGTCATAAGGGGCAGATTTTCAAAACGGCTTGTAACGGATAATCCCACTCACACCTGTTGGCGTGTCATGGGACCCTTAATATAAAGAACGCCTAAAGTAGCTTAAGCCCCGTCGTCGTAGGACGGCTCAGACCTCGGGCCACGACGGTGCAGACGTCCAGCAGCTCCGTCAGCCGCAGGGGGTCCGCCACCAGGCGGGGGGGCTGGCGGTCCGACGCAGACAGACTCCTCTTCCTCTCCTCCTCCTCTTCAAGAGCAGACAGTCTGTCCGACAGAGAGGAGAGCTCGCCCTGCGACATATGAAGACAGGAAACCACCGCATGACCAGGCCGCTGTCGTCAATATGATGTTGACACTAAACGTGTTTAAACACAAACTGAGGAAGGAACTCTGATTTGTTTCCGTTCTGGTCGACTGCCCCTTCCTCTGTAGACTATTACAATTTGAGTCGGCCCCTCGCTAATTTCTGACCAATCCTGTCATCCCTTCCTGATTGGTTCATGGAATCTATCTTGCCTGTCAATCACGATGAGCAGGGAGGGGGCGGAGACCAGAGGGACAGACTTATTTGATTTATTGTAAAGATCTTGCTCTCCTGCGCTCTCTCTCATCACATCTCTCCACTCTGACGTTCAACACGTTGCAACTAACGGCAGCCATCTTAAACACAGCCTCAGGTCCCCAACGTGTGAAGAGGAGTTCCTCAGCTTCAGGTCCTGTGTGTGTGTGTGTGTGTGTGTGTGTGTGTGTGTGTGTGTGTGTGTGTGTGTGTGTGTGTGTGTGTGTGTGTGTGTGTGTGTGTGTGTGTGTGTGTGTGTGTGTGTGTGTGTGTGTGTACTCACCCTCAGCTCCTGTATGTGTGTGAGGCGGTTTGAGGACAGCCACACGGCCCACTGCAGGCAGAGCAGCCGCAGCGTGCCGACCGCCAGGGGCCCGTCGGCCACGGCCCTCAGAGCAGGGCCCCAGAGAGAGGGGACCTCAGAGGAGGGGTCACCGGTCCCCCCCGCGACCCCGAGAGCTGAGGGGGTCAGAACTGAGCGACATTGACTTTGTTACTAGTTAATAATTTTAGAAAACGTTTGAAATCCAAAACAACAAACTGACAGTGGTTTCAAATCAATTGGATTTAGTTTGTGCAGCCCTTAAACACAGGTACAGTTTCAAACAGGCCGTATATTTATATATCTATGAACCGTAGCTCCTTGAGTGAGGAGCAGGTAGGAGCACCTTGCTCCAGGACGCCCACTGAGAGACTGTGGGCGTGGGATAACACATTACCACTAGTATATATAACTAGTATATATGCTACACGTGAACCTGCTAAGATGGTGCAATTTGATTGTGTTATCTTGCTCACATCTATTCCACACTATTCACCACTATATATATATATATATATATATATATATATATATATATATATATATATATACACACACTATATACTATATTATACATAGAGCCAGTGCTCACCTCTCTGCAGGCCCTCTGTGAGCAGCGCCTGGGCGCGCTCCGTCTGGGCCTGGGCGACGGAGAACACGCACGCGTTGAACCGCACCGCCAGCTCCAGCTGAGACCGGTCCGGGGTGGGGGGGACACCTGAGGAACAGACAGGGTGAGGAACCAAGGGGAGAGGACAAGGAACCAAGGGGACGCCTGAGGAACAGAGAGGGTGAGGAACCAAGGGGAGAAGGCAAGGAACCAAGGGGACGCCTGAGGAACAGAGAGGGTGAGGAACCAAGGAGAGAGGACAAGGAACCAAGGGGACGCCTGAGGAACAGAGAGGGTGAGGAACCAAGGGGAGAAGGCAAGGATCCAAGGGGACGCCTGAGAAACAGAGAGGGTGAGGAACCAAGGGGAGGGGACAAGGAACCAAGGGGACGCCTGAGGAACAGAGAGGGTTAGGAACCAAGGGGAGAGGACTTAGGAACCGAGGGGAGAGGACTTAGGAACCGAGGGGAGAGGACTTAGGAACCCGGCCTGGAGGAACATGACGAGCCCTAACAGTAACCATCAGCACCACTCAGCTGAAGCACCTTTGATCTTCAGCAGCAGTTTGTGGAAGTCAGCAGAACGCTGCGTCAGTCTGCTGGGGTCTGGGTCGCGACTGAACAGCTGCACTCCCTGTCTCTGACGAAACAAGAAACCACAAGAACATGTTTAATACAGAAATAGTACAGTTATAGCCTCCAGTGTGGCTACAAGAAGTAGCATCATCAGCATAGGGTCATGAAGGACCACGCTGACAGCTCTGAACCGCTTTAATGACGCTGAGAGACATGATGAAAGCATTGACGTTATATTAAATAATAATCATTCATCAGTGTTTCGTGATGCGTTCCGTGATTTCAGAGCAGAACGTCAATCAGTCCTCCTCTTCTCAACACGTACTGGTGAGCAGAGAACATGACTAACATGTGTACTGGTGAGGAAAGCAGCTCCACTAACATTACCAACATGTATACTGGTGTGTACTGGTGAGGAGAGCAGCTCCACTAACATTACCAACATGTATACTGGTGTGTACTGGTGAGGAGAGCAGCTCCACTAACATTACCAACATGTATACTGGTGTGTACTGGTGAGGAGAGCAGCTCCACTAACATTACCAACATGTATACTGGTGTGTACTGGTGAGGAGAGCAGCTCCACTAACATTACCAACATGTATACTGGTGTGTACTGGTGAGGAGTGCAGCTCCACTAACATTACCAGCATGTGTACTGGTGTGTACTGGTGTGTGGATTACCTTCCATTCATCCACCAGCTGGTTATTCCCCAGGACCCAAAGACCCGACAAACTGCGCTGGCTTTCTAAATCAGCCATAAAAACTGTTCCGTTACCAAACTTCTTCAGAAAAACACTATATTGTTAGGATTGTTATTGTTATTTGAACTTTCCCTCACGACCTACGTCGACAGGAAGTACCGTGCATACAGCGCCCAGCGACTACTGCCCCCTGCTGGCAACAAGCGAACACAGTGGACTAGACTACTATACCGCCACCTGCTGGACAGTAAGGGAACACAGTGCCCTACGATACCGCCCCCTGCTGGACAATAAAGGAACATACAACTGACTACTTAGTAAAAAAAATAAAATAATCAACAGTCCCTCGTTCGACTTCCACCAGATGGCGCATTTGACCAATGTAGAGGATGTTCTGGAAACTTCATTCTCAGTCCCCAGCTGTGGAACTCTGATCACACCTATTTATTGACTCATTATTGCCTCATCATGTACACAGACACACACGATAACCCCTTTGCAGCTCATCCTATTGTAAACGATGGTGAGAGGGAGGGAGGTAGTGAACGACTGCAGATACAGAAACCCTTGAAGGCAGAGTGTATTGTGAAGGCATTCAACGATATCACAGACAGAATGGTACACAGCCAGGTAATGTTATTCAAAGGCAATAAGGTGGCAGAGCTGAGTCACGGTTGGGTCTGCCAGGACAGCCATTTCCTCCATCCCTCTCCACCAAGGTGACTCCCCTCTCTCCCCCTCTCCTCTCCTCTGATCACACCTATTTGTGATCCTCCCCCCCTATCCTCTCCTCCTCTCTCCTCTCCCTCTCCTCTCTCCCCTCCTCTCCCCTCATCTCCTCTCTCCTCTCCTCTCCTTTCTCTTCCCTCTCTCCTCCCTTCCTCTCTCCTCTCCCTCTCCTCTCTCCCCTCCTCTCCCCTCCTCTCCTCTCATCTCCTCTCCTTTCTCTTTCCTCTCTCCTCCCCTCTCCTCTCCCCCTCCCTCTCCTCCTCTCCCCTCTCTTCTTCTCTCTCTACATTTCTCGTCACGTTCCCTTGTCTCTGTATCTGTCACATTTCCCTCTAAAGCACATGAGGGCTCTGGGTGTAATGTGACTCGTGGACAGAATATGAGCCATGTGCTGCTGTGTCTTCAGCTCCGACCCCCCCCCTCATCCCGCTGCACTAGTGGTGCCACGGTCGTACTGCCTGGCTCGCACAAGTTTCAACGTACATTTCCATCGCCTCTGCTCAAGTCTCTGATTCGGATCGGAGTCCACTTGTTCTGTGGTGCAGCATTCTACGTGTTTCAACATTTCTGTCCGTCTCTCTCTGTTATTCTCTGTTATTCTCTCTGTCGTTGTCTGTGTATCTCTCTCCCCTTCTCTCTATCTCTCTCTCTCTCTCTCTCTCTCCCCCTCTCCCTCTCTCTCTCTCTCTCTCTCTCTCTCTCTCTCTCTCTCTCTCTCTCTCTCTCTCTCTCTCTCTCTCTCTCTCTCTCTCTCTCTCTCATAGTCGTTGTCAGTGTTTCTCTCACTGTCAGTCTCCGTCTCTATTGCCTCTCTCTGTCTCTTACTCTCCTTCCTCACCCTCTCTCTCTCTCTCTCACCCTCCAAGGTCAGGTTTGTTCTAGAGAGAGAAGCTGTCCACCTCCCTTCCTCCCTTTGAGCCTATCAGTGTCATACCCACAGGAAGTGACCCCACTCTCCGCTCCCAGCGCCTCAGTGGGTTTCCTCGCTCCTCCTGTCTGTCGTATCGCTGCAGGTTCCGCCTCACTGAATACATGTCTCAGGAACATGACACCCCACTAGGAATAAAGACAACTACATCTCTTATTCCTGTGAACTATGTGCTTTTAACTCCCTGCGGAGCGGGAAGCCACGGTGCAACGCCCAGGGACCGACTCCAGGTCTGCTGCCGGTGCCTTGGCCAAGGGCACAGGCAGCCGTGTCACCTGGGAGTGAACATGAAAGCATGAATCCCACGTGAACCGCTCCTCAGAGAGATCCCTGTGGGGTTTGAACCCAGAGCCTCGGGGTGAGGCGTCATCGGGCTCCAGCCGACGACCGCGGAGGAGTCAGGCTCCCGACCCGCCTAGAGGTCAGAGGTCAGAGGTCAGAGAGGTCATAGAGGTCGCACTGCCATCCACCACCGAGGAGGCTTCACTGAGGTCCTCAGTGAACACAGGGAGAGGAGGAGGAGGAAGAGGAGGAGGAGGACGATTATGCTGAGGAGAAGGATGAGGAAGAGGAGGAGGACATTAACGATGACCATGACGACGATGATAATGATGATAGCCGATTTCTGTGAGCACTGGCCAGATGTTCCAGTCAGAGGGTTCCATTCAGCAAAAAAGAACCCATTCTGTTCCAGAGCTCTACTTGAGTTTGTGGATGGTGACGGCCTCTTTAACCTGCGGAGTCACCCACCCCATAGTCCAACACTCTGACCCGGGCCAGGTGAGAAGGAACCAGCCCTCAACACACACACACACAGTCGCTCAGGAGGACTGATGATGAGACAACCTCAAGCACGGCAATGGCAAGACACAAGCTTCTAACACTTCTGAGGGTCAATTCTATTGATCAATATAATGATGCCGTAGAAAGTCATCCTAAAACCATGAAATATTAAAGCATTGCATGCAGGTCAATAAAGTTGACCAGAGAGCATCCATGTGTCAGGGCAATCTATTATAGTCTGTTGTCCTCATACATAACACATGAAGTGGGCCAGAGGGGGGGATAAGATGCTATAAGATGTAGGTCCTATACGAGCAGTGCAATATGTAAATGCACTTGTACAGTATATTCACTTTCAGAGAAACATACAAATGATTTCTTAAGAAAATGAGTTTGAAATGACACATGTAAATAATCGTAAATGCATAGCATGGACCTTTTACCAAGACCTACCATTTGAACATTACCAACTGTTCCTTTAAGATAATGAACTCGTCCACCTGTGTGTGTGTGTGTGTGTGTGTGTGTGTGTGTGTGTGTGTGTGTGTGTGTGTGTGTGTGTGTGTGTGTGTGTGTGTGTGTGTTTCACAGAGACCAGGAGATTAAGGAGAGAGAGAGAGAGAGAGAGATAGAGAGAGAGAGGGAGAGAGAGGGGGGGAGAGAGAGAGGGAGAGAAAGAGAGAGAGAACGAGAGAGAAAGAGAACGAGGGAGAGAGAGAGAGAGAGGCGGAGAGGCAGAGAGGGAAAGAGAGAGAGAGAGAGAGAGCGAGAGAGAGAGAGAGAGAGAGAGAGAGAGAGAGAGAGAGAGAGAGAGAGAGAGAGAGAGAGAGAGAGAGAGAGGCATAATGAGGGAGGTGGATCAATAGGTACTGTAGGTGTGGTTAGCTAAAATCTGTGTCGTCAAAGCAAGTTATCCCTCAGGCTCAGCAGAGAAGGAGCCGTAGCCTCTGTTGTGTTGTGTTGTGTTCCGTTGCGTTGTGCTGTGCTGTCCTGTGCAGATTACCTCCATGCTCGCTGCACAGGACATGTAATTGTCTGCTCATCTCGCCCTCTTCTAACCACTAAGCACCGTAAACACGCAGACCCACAGATACGCTCACACGCGGCGATCCCAGATGAACACACACGTATGAGCGGGACGTACGGCGGCCGCCGTGAGACAGAGCGTCTGTCAGCGGGCCAGCAGGTATCGTCCCCGATGGCCGTGATCTGCAGACTCACACTGCAGCAGCAACCGCAGATAGTGTGATCAGCACAACGCCCCTCTCTCACACAGACAGAACCGTGTCTGTCATTACACTCATCATCATCATCATCATCATCATCATCATCATCATCATCATCAGCCTCTCATGTAATAACTCTGTTATAGTTTCTCATTCCTAGGAGGATATGTCTCTTTCTTTGATTATTAAAATCACGGTGAACATGATGATCAACATTCATAATAAATGCATTACCTTTGAAGTCTCTAGGCTTAGTAATTGCATTTCTCAGTCAAACATAAACTCTTTAGATTCTAATTCGAACAAATGTTGAACCGTCCTACAATACAAACCAGTGGAAAAATAAAGTGTTTTATTGTTAAACGGTTATATATTAAAAACCATTATAGTTGTAACATGTTCCTATCGCCTCTGTTCTGAGAGTCATCCTATAGATAGTATGGATGTGTGATGTACTGTTTAATAAAGTTACCCCATGCTGGGAGGCTGTTTCTGTATCTTTAAATAGCGAGCGGCTAGGTGCTGACTAACGACTTCTCCCTCCCCGCTATATAAGAGCCAAGCAGAGTCCTGCTGCATTCACACATCCTCGGCTCAGCCAGCATGAGCTTCATGGACCACCACGCCTACTACGGGCCGGCCGCCTTCCGCAAGGTCCGGCCAGTCTCCATGACTCCCTCCTCCGGATTCCAGACCCAGAGGCGCCGGACCCTCACCTACAGCCAGGCTTCGGAGCACCAGGACGCCTCGTACGGCGGGGATGTGGTGCGGAGGAACGAGAAAGAGATCCTGCAAACTCTGAACGACCGCTTCGCCGGCTACATCGACAAGGTGCGCCACCTGGAGCTCCACAACCGGAACCTGGAAGCGGAGGCAGCGGCGCTGCGCCAGAGCCAAGCGGGGCGCGCGGCCGTCGGGGAGCACTACGAGAGCGAGCTGCTTGACCTGCGGGACAGCCTGCAGCGGCTGTCCGGGGAGAAGGCGGGAGCGCTGCTGGAGCAGGAGCACCTGGAGGAAGACATCCAGAGCGTGCGGCAAAGGATCGAGGAAGAGGCGCGCAACCGCGAAGAGATGGAGGCCGCTGCGCGCGCCATGAACAAGTACGTGGACGACTGCGGGCTCTCGCGCTCCGAGCTGGAGAAGAAGCTCCGCGTGCTGGAAGAGGAGGTGGACTTCGTGAGGAAGAACCACGAGGAGGAGGTGGCCGAGCTGCTCGCGCAGATCCAGGGCGCCCAGGCGAACTTTGAGGTGCGCGACTCCGTGAAGGCGGACGTCACGAGCGCACTGCGGGAGATCCGCTCGCAGCTGGACCGCCAGGCGAGCCAAAGCGCCGCGCACACAGAGGACTGGTTCAAAGGTGAGCGGGACACTAAGAGTCAAACATCTTTTTTGTAAATGTTATAAATGGAATTATGTTCAGTATAGTGCCTTGCTGAACGGTATAACTCACCCCAAAACCGTTATCTGATTACAATCCATGCGTAACGCACTGCTAATCGGTTTGACAAAGAGTTCGTCTTAACTTATTTGAAACCAATAGTCTGCAGAAAGCAGCAGGTCTCGCAAGAGCCTTTTATATGCACACTGTCAGGGCTCAACGATATTTTAACGCACCTGGAAATGATGCACTGCAGGTTTGAGAAACAGCCAGGCAGAAGAGATAGCCATCTCAGTTGGTTGTCTGTGGTGAGGTGAGGTCAGTGCAGGTGAATCGTCGATTGTTTAGTATTGCAGATACAATCCAATAGTATTTTTACAGCCCTTAATCACAGTTCCAGCCTCAAAAGGCTGAACAGGCTGTATACCCCCTCCCCCTATAGCCACCCAGAGGGAAAGAAAAACACACTTCCAGGGATGGTGAGGGGGGGGGGGGGGAGCATAATTGGCACACATACAAGCAAATGCTTTAAATCATTGAGTCAGTGAAAAGTAATTAGTGTCGATGCTGTTGGGGTTTAGTTTGGGTGTGTGGTTCAGCGTGGTGATGGGGTTGAGTTCTTGGTGTGGGCCGCATGGTGATGGGGTTTAGTTTAGGTGTGAGGTTCTGAATGGTGATTGGGTTCTGTGTGGGTGGGAGGTTCTGCACTGCGGATGAATCCTCGTTTTAAAGGTGTGATGACCAGGCCAGTTCACCGTCACACACCCAAGACCTCCTGTGTGTTCAGGCTGTTTCAGCAGCACATGCAGAAAGCACACAGGGGTGATATTCAGTGAGTCAGCAGCACCAGAACCACACCCTTCTGAAACAGCTTGAGGATAAATGCCATCCTATTCCCTGGTTTGTACCGACTGAACCGCCAGGATCCCACAGACGGCGCCCGCGCTGAATGATGGGGTCGTCTCCCCCGACCTTGGCTGGTCGGTGACAGGTGGAGGTGAATCACGCCGAGGGGGGCGGGACCTTGCTGATGACCTCAGAGCGTGACGGACAGCAGGGCGAGGCTGTTGTCACGGAGGCTGTTTACACGGAGGCTGTTGTCACGGAGGCTGTTGGCAGGGATAGGCGCTGAGTCAGACGGACGAGCAGCTTGTGAAGGTCACGAGGCCCTGAGCGTGACCTCAGTGGACGGAGGGAGGCTCACATATCCGTTGAGGACGATGCTGGACAGCTCAGACCGGATTGTGGTGCATGATGTCATCCCCAGCCTCTCCTGAACCCTTCGCTGGACATTTGGAGGCTTAGATTTCTCCAGACTTTAAGGATTTAGATATTTCTTTCACAATGGTTTTGCGCGTTTGTGTGGTGAATCCTCAGTGGAGGACAGACGTTAATGTTCTGCATGTGTTGGTCGTTCCGTCGTGAGAGGTCCTAACCCTTAACGTGTTGTTCACGTGTTGTTAGCGTGTTGTTAGCGTGTTCTTAACGTGTCCGTCTGTCTCCAGTGCGTATGGACCGCCTGTCGGACGCGGCCCGCACCAACCAGGACGCCATCCGCGGCTCCCAGGACGAGATCTCCGAGTACCGCCGGCAGCTGCAGAGCCGCACCATCGAGCTGGAGACCCTGAGGGGGACCAAGGACTCCCTGGAGCGGCAGCGCATGGAGAACGAGGACCGCCACCACGGGGACCTGGGCTCCCTGCAGGCACGGCCCCCTCCTCCCACTGTAGTCCCACTGTAGTCCCACTGTAGTCCCACTGTAGTCCCACTCCTCCCACTGTGGTCCCACTGTAGTCCCACTGTAGTCCCACCCCTCCCACTGTAGTCCCACTGTAGTCCCATTCCTCCCACTGTAGTCCCATTCCTCCCACTGTAGTCCCCCTCCTCCCACTGTAGTCCCACTCCTCCCACTGTAGTCCCACTGTAGTCCCACTGTAGTCCCATTCCTCCCACTGTAGTCCCACTGATGATGATTCTAACCTGATCACATGAGTCTCACTGAGGCCAGGCTCCACCCCCAGCAGCGGCCGACTGAGATTGACCCTGTGTCTTTGCCTCCGTCCCCAGGAGACCATCCACCAGCTGGACGGCGAGCTGAAGAGCACCAAATGGGAGATGTCCAACCAGCTGAAGGAATACCAGGAGCTGCTCAACGTCAAGATGGCGCTGGACATTGAGATCGCCGCCTACAGGTAAGGCTGCGCTGGAAGGCTGCGGATCAGGTCGCCACGGCCGGTAATGAATCGTAACGCATGTGCTGCCACGCCCAACCCCCCTGATGGGTGTGCTGATGGCCGGGGTCCTGCTGTGTGCCCCAACAGGAAGCTCCTGGAGGGCGAGGAGCAGCGCTTCGTCACCGGGGGAAGCCTCTACTCCTACATCGACAGCCGGCTCTCCAGCCACCTGAAGCTGAAGGGAGAGGACATCTCCGACACCGTCATCGTGGAGGAGCAGACCGACGAGACACAGGTGACTGAGGTGACGGAGGACGCCGACGACGAGGAAGAGGAGGAAGAGGAGAAGGACGAGGAAGAAGAGGAAGAGGGCGAGGAAACCAAAGAAGACGGAGCGGAGGTAGAAGCTGAGGACGAGAAGGAAGAAGATGCTGAGGAGGAAACTGCAGAGGAGAAGGAAGAGGAGAAGGAAGAGGTGAAGGAAGAGGTGAAGGAAGATGAGGCAGAAGAGGCAGAAGAAGAGGAAGCCAAAGAGGATGAGGACAAGAGCAAGTCTCCTCAGTCCAAAACCCCAGCCGCCGGCACACCACAGTCCAAGTCCCCAGAATCTAAATCTCCTGCCAGCAAGTCTCCGGTGTCCAAGTCCCCACGCAGCAAGTCCCCTGAGAGCAAGTCCCCTCCCCCCTCGTCCCCCCTGCCCAAGACCCCCGAACCCAAGCCCAAAGAGACCCCCAAAGAGGAGAAGAAAGACGAGCAGCCTGAGCCTGTGGAACAGGAGAAGGCGGAGCCTACACCTGTGAAGGAGGAGCCTACACCTGTGAAAGAGGAGAAGAAGGTGGAGCCTACACCTGTGAAAGAGGAGAAGAAGGTGGAGCCTACACCTGTGAAAGAGGAGAAGAAGGTGGAGCCTACACCTGTGAAGGAGGAGCCTACACCTGTGAAAGAAGAGAAGGAGGAGCCTACACCTGTGAAGGTGGAGCCTACACCTGTGAAAGAGGAGAAGAAGGTGGAGCCTACACCTGTGAAAGAGGAGAAGAAGGAGGAGCCTACCCCTGTGAAGGTGGAGCCTACACCTGTGAAAGAGGAGAAGGTGGAGCCTACACCTGTGAAAGAGGAGAAGAAGGAGGAGCCTACACCTGTGAAGGTGGAGCCTACACCTGTGAAAGAGGAGAAGAAGGAGGAGCCTACCCCTGTGAAGGTGGAGCCTACACCTGTGAAAGAGGAGAAGAAGGAGGAGCCTACACCTGTGAAGGTGGAGCCTACACCTGTGAAAGAGGAGAAGAAGGAGGAGCCTACACCTGTCAAGGTGGAGCCTACACCTGTGAAAGAGGAGAAGAAGGAGGCACCCAAGGAGAAGGAACCTGAAGCCAAGCCAGAGAAGGCAGAGAGCAACACCCCCAAAGCAGCTCCTGCTGCCGTGGAAACCAAGCCGGCAGAGGTCCAGCCCGCCCCAGCAGCCAAACCAGAACCAACCCCTGCTAAGGAGGAGGCCACACCCGCCGCCCCCAAGGCAGAGGAGAAGAGCGCCCCTAAAGCCGAGCCCGAGAAGGTAGAGCCCAAGAAGGACGAGCAGAAACCAGCGGAGAAGACGGAGGACAAGAAGGAGGTGGTGAAGACCGAGGAGAAGACCGAGAAGCCAGCCAGCACAGAGACCAAGGAGACCAAGGAGGTGAAGAAGTAAGATCTCCGGAGCGCGAGGAGTAAGTGATGATGCCAAAGAACTGAGCAGGCGGGCGTGACGGCGTGGAGGAGCCGGGGACTTTAGACACTTGAGCTGCGAGTGTCCGACATATAGCAGGTCAAAGGTATGTTAGCAATAGTGACTCTCTTAGCTTATAACCCCAGTATGGCCATTACATACCCCAGACGCTTCTGACTGTCGTGAATGCCGAATGCTAAACTCTTCATTGAATGTGACGGCTACCCTTAATAATAAAAAGTGCATTAATCCAAGTCCCTCCAGCAGGGGGAAACCCGCAGGGCCCTGCACACAGCTAAGCCTGTACGGTTTATAGATGTCAGAAAACGCCAGGCTACAGATTGTGACAGATTAATAATAGAGATCTATATTAAACGATATACTTATATTTCAAGAGTTATACGTGTATATTATATTTACATATACATAGATAGGACAGAGATGGATTCTGCTTGTCGTGCACATTACTGATGATGGTCGGGCCGTTAGCTGGTCTGTCCTGCTTCGACACTGATGATGTGCTATGTATACAATGCTGAGCAATAAAGTTATGGAAAAAGGAAATGCATCTTCCTCCTTCTGTTCGCCCTTTCCGCTTGATCCACAAGAACTTACTTGAGTTACCAAGTGCTGCAACCAAAGTTCAACAGTAAACATACAAATGATACAATAGATACGAAAAGGGTCGGCTTTGAGTTATTTTTTGAAACCCTTTATTGATCAGTTGGTCAGTTCATCAATTATAAGGAAGCTTCTCTGATGCCTTGGCCGGTCGTCCCTCTACTGAGAACGGGAGCGGAGAAACAGCAGCAGAAACTTCAGATCAAAGCTCTAGAAGGGGATTTAATCTCCTGCATTGCGGCTGAGGCAGGGGGGTGCGGGCTTAATGCAGGCCCACCCCCAGCATCACAGACGTACAGAAAGCAAGGTTCATAAATAACTCAGGCACTGGGAGGAAAACACTCATTTGATCTATTTTCTCTCCGCCCTTTCTGTATTTAGCAATGCAGAAGAACAAAGGAATATAAAAAAAATAATCTAATTCCAAACGACTTCGATCATTATCCTCCACCACATAAAAAAAAAGTAGTGTTTATTCAATTATCTCCATTTAAAACTAGTCGCTTAGAAAATGCTTTTCTCCAGATACATCGTGGGGGGGTTCAGATGTTTTCAGGAGCTGGGGGGGAAGGGGGGCGGGGGGCAAGGGTCTCAACAGGGAGGTGTAGACCAGGAGGGGGGGGGGTCTCAACAGAGAGGTGTAGACCAGGAGCTGGGGGGGATGGGGGGCGGGGGGCAAGGGTCTCAACAGGGAGGTGTAGACCAGGAGCTGGGGGGGTGAAGACCAGGAGGGGGGGGTCTCAACAGGGAGGTGTAGACCAGGAGGGGGGGGGGGGGGTCTCAACAGGGAGGTGTAGACCAGGAGGGGGGGGGGGTGAAGACCAGGAGGGGGGGGGTCTCAACAGGGAGGTGTAGACCAGGAGCTGGGGGGGTGAAGACCAGGAGGGGGGGGTCTCAACAGGGAGGTGTAGACCAGGAGCTGGGGGGGATGAAGACCAGGAGGGGTGGGTCTCAACAGGGAGGTGTAGACCAGGAGCTGGGGGGGTGAAGACCAGGAGGGGGGGGTCTCAACAGGGAGGTGTAGACCAGGAGGGGGGGGGTCTCAACAGGGAGGTGTAGACCAGGAGCTGGGGGGGTCTCAACAGGGAGGTGTAGACCAGGAGCTGGGGGGGATGAAGACCAGGAGGGGGGGGTCTAAACAGAGAGGTGTAGACCAGGTGCTGGGGGTCTCAACAGGGAGGTGTAGACCAGGAGCTGGGGGGGATGAAGACCAGGAGGGGGGGGTCTAAACAGAGAGGTGTAGACCAGGAGGGGGGGGGGGGGGGGGGGGTCTAAACAGGAAGGGTTCGGCTGGGACTCACCCTAGCCACAGTTTCGGTATCAATATATTTGATCGCATTCAGCTTTAACAAGTGGATCCATCCAGACCTAACATGGTTACCACGTTACTAAATCATCTGGTCACATGCAGATGTTTATGAAGACCCCTTCCAAGGCAGGTTAATAAGGAGAATTGTTTTCATTTTGATTTAAACTCTTTTTACTACGACAACAACCGTGTCTCCAAGGAGGTCGTCTCCTGGGAGCCTCGGGGATAAGCCTCCGTCTGTCCCTACAGCGTTGGGTCTCTGACCCCAGGGGGAGTTAGCCCGACCCGGAGGGTGAAGCTCACCCCAGTGTAAACGTTACCATGGAAACCTCCTCTCTGAGGGTGACTCGGCACCGAGCAGGAACCAGCTCCTCTCTGAGGGTGACTCAACACTGAGCAGGAACCAGCTCCTCTATAAGGGTGACTCAGCACAGAGCAGGAACCAGCTCCTCTATAAGGGTGACTCAACACAGAGCAGGAACCAGCTCCTCTATAAGGGTGACTCAGCACAGAGCAGGAACCAGCTCCTCTCTAAAGGTGACTCAGCACAGAGCAGGAACCAGCTCCTCTATAAGGGTGACTCAGCACAGAGCAGGAACCAGCTCCTCTATAAGGGTGACTCAGCACAGAGCAGGAACCAGCTCCTCTCTAAAGTCGACTCAGCACAGAGCAGGACCCAGCTCCTCTTTAAAGGTGACTCAGCACAGAGCAGGAACCAGCTCCTCTCTAAAGGTGACTCAGCACAGAGCAGGAACCAGCTCCTCTCTAAAGGTGACTCAGCACAGAGCAGGAACCAGCTCCTCTTTAAAGGTGACTCAGCACAGAGCAGGAACCAGCTCCTCTCTGAGGGTGACTCAGCACAGAGCAGGAACCAGCTCCTCTTTAAAGGTGACTCAGCACAGAGCAGGAACCAGCTCCTCTCCGAGGGTGACTCAGCACAGGGCAGGACCCGGACAATGGATTAGGAACCAGCTCTGGTACTTCAGATAGAACCTATAAATAGATGAGAGGGATAGAGGGTTTAGAGAGAAAGAGAGAACGAGAGAGAGAGAGAGAACGAGAGAACGAGAGAGAGAGAGGGCGAGAGACTTCCTCATTGCTAAGGCTCCAGCCTTAAAACAAAAAAAGAAGAAAAGCACTGACACGGTACTAAAGAAAAAAGATCAAGGCAAAGACTTTCATGAAAAATACACTTTTTTATTCAAAAAAGGGACCATTTTTTTTGTGTGCGACAACAAATAAAGATGTCCGTCTCCTCAGGAACCACGGGGGAGGGGGGCGACGGGCCGACGGACTGGGGGGGGGCATGTGGCTCTGAACGCCCCTTAGGACCCCAGCAACCAGGGGTGTGGGGGGCCGGCCCCCAGGGTGGGGGGGGCGGGGCCGGCACCCAGGGGTAGGGGGGGGGGGGGATCAGCGGTGGCTGAAGAAGCCCTGGGGGTGGTTGTACTTGAAGGGCTTCAGGCGGTTGGGGCCCCTGGGGACACAAGAGAGGAGGGGGGGGGCACACTTTAGTTACACAGCCCTGTGCAGTACCAGGTTTACCAAGACAACATAACCACACCAGTGGACAACACAACGCAAACAAGAGTAAAGCAAATGAGCAACCAACATGGCCGCTGGCTGAATAAGGTCGAACATGGCCGCTGGCTGAATAAGGCCCAACATGGCCGCTGGCTGAATAAGGCCCAACATGGCCGCTGGCTGAATAAGGCCCAACATGGCCGCTGGCTGAATAAGGTCCAACATGGCCGCTGGCTGAATAAGGTCCAACATGGCCGCTGGCTGAATAAGGCCCAACATGGCCGCTGGCTGAATAAGGCCCAACATGGCCGCTGGCTGAATAAGGCCCAACATGGCCGCTGGCTGAATAAGGTCCAACATGGCCGCTGGCTGAATAAGGCCCAACATGGCCGCTGGCTGAATAAGGTCCAACATGGCCGCTGGCTGAATAAGGCCCAACATGGCCGCTGGCTGAATAAGGCCCAACATGGCCGCTGGCTGAATAAGGTCCAACATGGCCGCTGGCTGAATAAGGTCCAACATGGCCGCTGGCTGAATAAGGTCCAACATGGCCGCTGGCTGAATAAGGTCCAACATGGCCGCTGGCTGAATAAGGCCCAACATGGCCGCTGGCTGAATAAGGTCCAACATGGCCGCTGGCTGAATAAGGTCCAACATGGCCACTGGAATAATAATAATCATTTTCTGGCGTTTGTCCTTGTGGGCGTGGCTACACGACGAGCTGGTGGAAGAACCGCCATTGGCTAGCCATCGTCATCGTTAGCTGGATGAGCCTCTGGTGCGGGCGGTGTACCCTGGTCTCCACCACAGCCCCAGCCGTACCTGACGGTGCGCAGACACATCTTCTCCCGGGGGAACTCCCGCGGGCCCTCCACGCTGTTGTCCTCGCCGTCCGTCTCCAGGTACACGTCCAGACAGACGCACAGCCGGGCCAGTTGATTGGTCAGCAGCTGGTGGCCCGGGCGGGGGCCCTGCAGCTCGCTCTTGAACACGTTCACCTCGCTCTCCATGGCCTGGAACACCCGGGGGGTTAGAGGGGAGGGACGGGGCTCTGGGCCCTGAGGAGACCCCCGCTCCAACTCAAACAAGAGGGGTGTGTGTGTGTGTGTGTGTGTGTGTGTGTGTGTGTGTGTGTGTGTGTGTGCTCACCCGGAGGTTGTCGTCGGTGCTCCCGCTGTGCTCGCCCTTCCAGCTGAGGCAGAGGGAGAACAGAGGGGAGACCTCGGGGTAGCGCGGGCTCAGGACCACCGCCGCCTGCAGACGAGCTGACAGCAGGAGGAGAGAGGAGGGGGGATGATACCACTGAGGGGTTTAAGGTTGGGGGGGGGGGGGGGGACGTCACTTCTGTTGGTCACAAACAGAGCCAGTTCGCCCCTCCCCAGCCAGTAAAAACCATCATGAACGCAGCGCAAAACCCCACATCACCCACCCCTTGTGGGTGATTGGCTGGAGAACTATTTATCTTGGTTGTGAGTGGTTGGTAGCAACATTTGTTTTTGTGTATGATCTCGGAGCGCAGGCCGCCTACAGAGACGCGTTATCTGACGGCCTGCTTATGGGGCGGGCAGCTGGCGGATCGTGAGGAACGATCACATGAATGTGATCATTTATGTTTCGGCCTGATCGCCGATACGTCCTTTAAGGGCTGCGACCTCATGACCTCCCTCGGGCCGTGCTCCTGGTACCGACCTGTTCCCCGCTCCAACACCGCCATGAAGAAGAGGTCCGCCTCCTTGGCCAGGCCCGCGCCCGTCACGTGCTTGGTGAAGCTTAGGTCCTGAGGAAGGAGGAGGACAAGGTCACCAGGGGGAGCACAAGGTCACAGGGGGGACACAAGGTCACGACGGGGGACACAAGGTCACAGGGGGGACACAAGGTCACAGGGGGGACACAAGGTCACAGGGGGGACACAAGGTCACGAGGGGGGGACACAAGGTCACGAGGGGGGGACACAAGGTCACGAGGGGGGGACACAAGGTCACGACGGGGGACACAAGGTCACGGCGGGGGACACAAGAGCTGTGTTCGAAATCGTTCCCTACACACTCACTCACTATTCCCTTTATATTGTTTATGATGAAGTGAACTATATAGGGAACGAACAAGCGAGAACTCGGACACTGTGCTGAACATTTCTAAACGTAATTGGCGTCAAACAGCATTGTCTTGTGGTATCCTGGAGTAACATGTAGGGATCATCGTATGTTCACTCAAATGTTGGGTATTTTATTGCCCACATGGTGAATGAAATTAACCACTGAGAATTCGAACACCACTACAAAATGGCGAGCCCCCTATATAGTGCACTATATCCGTGATAGGGAACTATTTCGAACACAGCCGTGGTCAGGGAGGGCGTGTCGGTGAGTATCCCTCCAGCACACAGCGAGAGTATCGGCCTCACAGTCCAACTGAACTGAAGTCCAAAACTAATGTCACTTCCTCGCTGACATCTCATTTCAAACCCCAACTTTGGACGGTTTTGTGGGTACATCTTCAAATGGTCATTAAAGGGGACATATCATACCACCAGGTGTGAGTGTGATTAGCCGTTACAAGCCGTTTTGAAAATCGGTGTCTTCTGACATCACAGGTGGGCGTGTCCACCTAGATGTGTGACGGATAGATGAGCAACGTTGGCTACAGTCCACCGGATAGGCTGGCAGACTGATCTATCCAGCACACATCTAGACGGACACGCCCACCTGTGACGTCAGACGCTGCACATTTTCAAACGGCTTGTAACGGCTAATCCCACTCACACCTGGTGCTATGATACGTCCTTAATTAGACTAGAGGTTAGCATCAAGGTCTTCGTGTCATGATGAACGAACACCAGAGACAGACGATGAGCGGCAACACTGAATAATACATTTTAGCACTTTGAGATTTCTGAATGTAAAGTGCTCTATAAATTAAATATATTATTATCATTATTATTATAATAATGGCCGCCCGGACAGGCCTCTTCGTCCTCTCCATCACAGAGGGGCTGCTGTAGGCGGGGGTCTCGGGGGGGCCTACCATGTAGTCCTGGTGGGCGATGGTGGTCCAGCGGGCCAGTCGGGAGATGACCTTGGCGGGGAAGAGGTGCTGGGACTCGGCGGCGATGGGCACGATGCTGTGCTCTGGGGAGCAGAACAACACGGGGGCTCCGTCAACAGAGGCCAGAATGTTACAGTCAACTTCACAGCATGAGTCTGTGAGTTACTGGAAACAGCAGGTAAGGATTCAGGACAGCTGCCAGATTTGCCGGCTGGGTTCTCCTCAAAGCGCTCCCTTTGAAGCGTGGTCGTTCTGAAGCTCCATTTCAACGCCGTGAACGTAGCCCCTCAACCCAAAGGAGGATTGGGACGGCCCACCCCTCACATGAAGGCGCGTGTGGGGGCGTACCCAGGGAGGTGAACTGCTTGTGGAGGGCCAGGCGGGACTGGACCCGGCCTCTCAGCAGCTTCATAGTGGCCTCCATGTGGCTGGCACTGAGAGCACTGCCCACACGGACACCCTGGAGGACACACACACACACACACACACACACACACACACACACACACACACACACACACACACACACACACACACACACACACACACACACACACACACACACACACACACACACACACACACACACACACACACACAGTTATTATACAGCTAAATGCCACCAAATAAAATGTCATATTTGCAAAATATCAATTAGACATGCGTCACTTTCGCTCAAAGCTATTAGAAACGGTGAATGTCTAAGAGGCTTTAAGCTACAGCTCGTTCATAGCAGGAATTCTCTCTGAAAATCTATTTAAAATCGGTAGAATAAATATAAGTGGGTGCAAAAGTGACGACTGCAGTGAAAAATCTGCATAGTGCACGATAAAAAATTAAGAAATATATAAAAAGGACTACATTTTAGTATTTTAATCTAGAAAGGTCCTTAAGCCCGTCACACTTGCCTGCGGAGCCTCTCCAGGGAAGTAGAGCCCCCCCAGGTCCTGCACCCAGACGTAGGGGTGCCCCAGCTCTCCAACGTGGTCCGCGAACGTCACGATCCTGGAAGGGAGGGAGGGGGGGAGGGTGGGAGGGAGGGCTGTTAGCGCTCACTGTTAGCGCTCACTGTTAGCGCTCACTGTCCCTTCTACAGCCTGAACCCCGGTCATCAATAGCCGTTAAAACACCCCGACTCAGCAGAGTGGAGGGGCCCAGTCTGAAGACACCGTGGAGGAGGGGCCGAAGACACCTCCAACCATCCAGGTAACCAGCGGGGGGGGGGGGGGGGGGGGGGGGATATTACGCATCATAATGCGGTACTTTTTTAGATGTGTTGAATGCGGGGAATGGGTTAACCTAGTGATGGTTAGTGCTTGGCACTTGGTTCTATGAACATCCTTAGTGTACCCACAGAGGTATATTGTTGTTTTCTCCTTTTTCTGACAAATGTACTTACTGTAGGTCGCTTTGGATAGAAGCGTCTGCTAAAGGCCCTTAATGTTAATGTTAATGTACTTTTCATTATTTCAGGCGATCCAGTCACCATGCGCTGGGAGACAAAGCGTTCGCGGTCCTCACCCGACTTTATCGAACTGGTAGCGGTTGGCGGGGTTGGGGGTCTCCTGGCCCAGGTCTCCGCTGTACAGACAGCTCAGCAGAGTCTCCGCGTTCAGCAGCTCACTGCAGGAGGGATCCACACATCACTAGACCATCAGACACAGGGACAAGCACACACACACACACACACACACACACAGGGATCCACACATCACTAGACCGACACACGCACACACACACACACACACACACACACACAGGGATCCACACATCACTAGACCATCAGACACAGGGACAAGCACACACACACACACACACACACACAGGGATCCACACATCACTAGACCGACACACACACACACACACACACACACACACACACACACACACCCGCGCAGGGCGCCCCACCCACCCAGCGCTGACGGCGGTGCTGAGGTCCGTGGCGGGGGCCACCTTGGTCTTCACGGTCAGGATGTTGAGGTTGATCAGGTGGTAGAAGTAGAGGTGGAGGACGCTGCCATCTGCAGGCGGACACAGGGAGCACAGCCGTCACACACGGGGGTGGGACCGAACACCTCTACTGTACGGTCGAACATCTGCACGTCTGGATCAGCCCGGGGGGGGGGGGGAGGGAGGCTCCCCAGGGGGCTGGTGGGAGGTGTGGGGGTCATGATGACAGCACTCTCTCTCTCTCTCTCTGAACCCGCTGACACCCGTCCACTGAGGCGTGGCCCGGCAGCAGTAAACAACAACAACATGGCTCGACGCTGCAGCACCTGAGGGACGCGACCACAGGAGGAGAGAGTAGTGCTGACAGGGGGAGATCGGCCATGCAGAATCTCTGCTGCTGCAAGAGAGTCTCTCTCTCTCTCTCTCTCCCCCCCTCTCCCTCCCTCTCCCTCTCTCCCTCTCTGCAATGCAGTTCCCCTTGTAATCCGTCTCCCCCCCCCCCATCACCAGCAGGGGGCAGCCACGAGTCAGACCATGTCCTAACATCATTAATAATGGACTGGAGCCACAATACCGGACACTGGATCTGGGCGGTGGGGTTACAACGATAAACATGCATGGGAGCACTTTGGGGAAGGCGGTTAAGTGAAAGCCGATGAAGGTGCTCGCTCTAATGGCCTCCAAGGGTGTCTGTTAATACCGGAGCAGGCCGAGGATTTCATTAGTCATGCCAGACGGCGGGGGGGGGGGGGCAGCTACCTTTACACTTGAGGTCCAGGCAGAGGGAGAGAGGATGCCTCTTCAGCATCTCCCGCCGCTTGTCGTCCAGCTGGCAGCCGGTGGTGGGACGCCTCCTCTTCTGGGGAGGGGGGAGGAGACAAGGTGTTAAAGTAGGGAAGGTAGCGAGGGCGGGCTCGGCCTCTGGGGTCAGGCCTCTGACTCCTCTTCTGGGGAGGGGGGAGGAGACAAGGAGTTAAAGTAGGGAAGGTAGCGAGGGCGGGCTCCTCTTTCAGCTGCAGACAGCAGAACCCTCCGAGCTGACGATGTGGTGAAGACTACGGTGACAGCGAGGGGAGGAAGAGGCTGTTTGAAGGGGAGGGGGATGGAGTGACATCTAAAAGGGGCGGAGGATGTGCCCATGTTGTAGAAAATAGAAGTAAAAAAGCGCTTGCTAGAAGTATTTATGTATATTATGGCCGGACAACAGTAATTAACACCGGGGGGGGGGGCAGGGAGGGCGAGGGGGGAGGCAGAGAGACTGCAGAGTAAACTGGGCAGAGCTGCGGCTCGTGGTGGGGGTCCGGTTACTGCCCCCCAGACATCCTTGCAGAATTTTCCCAGAATCCCTCAGAAGGCAGAGATGTGGGCGCAGGAAGCGGTCGATGAGCACCACTCCCCAAACCCCCAAACCACAACGCAGGAGTGTGTGTGTGTGTGTGTGTGTGTGTGTGTGTGTGTGTGTGTGTGTGTGTGTGTGTGTGTGTGTGTGTGTGTGTGTGTGTGTGGGGGGGGGGGGGAGACAGCCGAACCGTCTGACCCTGGGCGAGAGGGGATGTGCGTGTGTGAGAAACCCAAAAGAAGGTGAAACCTAAGTCAGTACACGGAAGAAGCCCCTGGGAGTGTTTGGTCTGTGTCCAGGTAATCACCGTTTTCTCCTGCTCCTCCTCAGCATCAGAGTCGCTCTCATCATCTGGACGGCAGAGAGAACAGAACGACAGTAAGACAGATATACGCCCAGAAACACAGCCTGAGTACGGTTAACAGGGTTATTATCGTCGAACATCTGAAAACAAAATAACGTCCAACGTGCGTGTGTGTGTGTGTGCGTGCGTGTGTACCCTGGGAGTCCTCGGGGGGCTTGGACAGCGCCTTGGCCTCGTCCACGTCCCCGCTGATGGACACGCTGAGGTTCTTGTCTGAAACACACAGAGGGGGTCCTTCAGAGGAGCTCAGGGCTGGACCACCGTGCGGAGGGGTCCTCTACCGAGGCTTCCCCGCAGACAATAGTCAGTTAAGGTGGGGGGGGTTGCTGTCTTGATAAATAAACAATGATTTATTAAACACTTAATAGCAAATAATAATAATGTATAATTAATAAATAAGCAGCTTTTCAAAATAACACCTTGAACAAGTGCAGTGAATTTAATGAATTTGTGTCCATGGTTTTAAAAAGGACCATTCGAGTTCCCCTTGGTAGTGGCCCTGTCCTAAAGGGCGGGGGCGCGTGCCCTTGGTAGTGGCCCTGTCCTACAGGGCGGGGGCGCGTGCCTAGGCTGCGCAGCGCGGTGGGACGCCCCGCTCTACGCACCACAGGCCTGTCCGTACGCCTTGGCCTGGACGAACAGCACGTAGAGGGCGGGCGGCAGGTGCCGGGCCACCTCCGTCTGCTTCTGGGTCTGCTCGAAGGGCATGGACAGGTACTGCTGCACCGGGAGGGAGGCCTGGGGCAGAGCAGAAGCTTCATTAGAGGACATGAACACCACAGCATCACACGGAGGAACCCGCTGTGACACTCCATAGTCTCTCTTGCGACTGTGTTCATCACTATTCTATTTTAATTCCAGGTGAGAATTATTTCAGCGCCCGGGTTGACGCTGTGTTATACTTATTTAGAAATAAAAACAGACTTTTAAATAAAGGCTGTTCTGACGTCCATCCTGTCCCAAACTATATCTTCCGAACCAGCTTGACCAGATGCTCTCCTACCATTAAAGAGCCCACAACGTAAGAGGTCCTGAATAATCACAACAGTTGTGTGTGATGAACATGCATGATGACGTTGAGGTGATCAATTATCATACTTCTATGTGATTTGGTTCTAGCTGCATGATGGCTCATAGTTCTATTTGATGAGGTTCTACCTGCATGATGGCGTGGTTCTATGTGACGTGGCTCTATGTGATATAGCTGTATGTGACGTGGCTCTATGTGACGTGGCTCTATGAGACGTGGCTCTATGAGACGTGGCTCTATGTGACGTAGCTGTATGTGACGTGGTTCTATGTGACGTGGCTCTATGTGACGTGGCTCTATGTGACGTGGCTCTATGAGACGTGGCTCTATGTGACGTAGCTGTATGTGTCGTGGTTCTATCTGACGTGGTTCTTTGTGACGTGGCTCTATGTGACGTGGCTCTATGAGACGTGGTTCTATCTGACGTGGCTCTATGTGACGTGGTTCTATGTGTCGTGGTTCTATGTGACGTGGCTCTATGTGATGTGGCTCTACGTGACGTGGTTCTACCTGCATGATGGCGTTGAGGCCGGGCTGGAGGCTGCCCAGATGCTCCTTCTTCACCTCGATGCTCTTCGCGATCTTCTCCTTGGTCGTCTGGGACTCGCTGTATTTTTCCGCCAACCTTCGCACAAGGAGACGGACGACAGACGTTGATAGACTCATTGAAACACCTCGTCATTATTCAGCGCCGTTGAGTTTGTGCTCTTCTTTTACAAGAGACACCCGACAAAGACAAACAACACACCACAATACAGACACACAACCAGGGCGGCATGAGGCTCAGGAGGTAGGGTGGGTTGGCTGGTAGCCAGAAGGTTGCTAGTTCGATCCCCGGCTCCTCCTCACTAGGTGCGTTTCCATCCCCCTAATTTAATGCAAACTTTGAACTATCGAATCAGTAAACGTTGATGGAAACACCAAAATTTGCATCAAAATCCTCTAATTCGCAAAAAGGTTTATCCGCTCGCTTGAGGTGGTTTTTGAGAAATCCGAAACAGAGTAAATTCGCAAAATGGGAGATGGAAACACATTTTGCGAATCAGCGAACTTTGAACCCACAGGACTGACAGTCTTTCCGATTTCCGCATAACGACCGGCCATAGCAACCCTGCCGACGTCAACGTGTAACGTCATCACCCTATTCCGCTCCAACCACTTGATGGAAACGCACCTAATTCGAATTACTTTTTTGCAAACTTTCTAAAGATTCGCATCACCTTTTAGATGGAAACGCAGCTACGCCTCACCCTGACTGCTCCTGACAAGCTGGCTGTCACCCTGTGTGGCTGACTTCGCCGTCGGTGTGTGAATGTGTGCATGAATGGCTGAATGTGAGGCTGTATTGTAAAGTACTTTGAGGGGCCAATGGTTAGAAAAGCGCGGTATAAATGTAGCTCACCATTTAACCTGGCCCTATGATGTGGGTCAAATGTCTTAATGGAAATGACATAACGTCAGTGTTGAGCATAAAGTATATTAAGAGGTGAGGCCCGACAGTCGACCCCTCAGAACCACTGGTTTGAGGTACCTCTTCCTCTGCTCCAGCTCCCAGTCCAGCCGGGCCAGGGTGAGCTGGTGGGGGTCCTCCTTGGTGAGGAGGGGCCTGGAGATCTCCTCCGGGGCCTCCTGGTAGAACTCCGTCTCGCTCACCAGGTCGATCTCCTCGTGCTTCGACCTGCAGGGAGACACCGCGGTCAGCTTCAGATCCCCTCATCAACACCCAAGGAAATGGTCATGATCCAGGAATAAATAAAAGATGGACTTACACAAATATACACTTGCATTCACGCTTCAAAATAGTACTTAGCATTGTCTAGCATCTTATCCTAGCTATCTATGTTGTATACGGTTAATGGGTTAACCAAGCGATTTTTTGTGCTTGGCACTTGGTCCTATGAACATTCTTACAGTACGACTGCAATATATTGTTGTTTCTCTTTCTTCTGACAAATGGACTTATTGTAAGTCGCTTTGGATAAAAGCATCTGTTAAATGTAAATGTAAATGTACACAAACATATAAAGAAACTTCCGTGAATTCTTTGCTGTGATAAAAGATAATGAAACAGACCACACAGTTAAGTTAGTGACAACACAGTGAATATGGGAGAATACTGACTTGAACTCCAGACACTTGCTGATCTCCTTCTGCAGGTGCATGACCTCGTACAGCAGGTTCTGCAGCTGAAGATGCAACACGTCCACCTTCTGCTTTGCCTGAAAGTACAAAAACAACAACACGAGGTTATGAAGCCGTCTCTGAGTAATCCATGCCAGGGTACGCATCGTGGTGGTGTGTCTGTTGGCATTACGTCGTGGGTCTGGTCTCTGCCCTTCTTCAGACGAATGTGAGCCAAGCGATTGAGCTTCTTCAGATTCATGAAGTGGATGCAGCTCTGCAGACGTCTCTTCTCCACTTCGGTACACTGCAACCACAAGTCCATCATTTGTTTACTCCAGAAGGACAACATGTAAACAGAAAGCCCAGCTCTGAAGCTCCTTCAATATAAATACATATGGGTTGTGTTTGTTTTAGAGTTTCTCTCACTCCTTCTTTAGCACCGGCTGCCTTCAGCTCTTGGATCTCCCCCATGAGTGAAGCCAGGCTCTCGCAGGTCTGCTTGTACTGCTTGTAGTCCTGCTCAGGATCCCTGCGCTCCAGCTCCATCTCCTCGCTGTACACACGGGCATCCTAGACGCACAGGGGACACCTCGTTAAACACACACCCAGTCGGTCAGTTTCTAGTACATCTTCTCGACAACGGCCCTCTGAGAAGACATCAAATGGCAGTCTTTCAATTCATACGTCCTGCAGGGAATGGTGCACGGTTTATTCTGGTGTTGAAAGTATGTGGGATCCCTTTGAACGTAGAGGATTATCTCAATTCATTTATATTTGTTTAGCCCTTAATCACAGTTACAGGCTCGATGGCCGTGTATGAGACCCCCCTGGACCCTAGCCCCCAAGAGGGCAGGAAAAAACTCCCTTAATCAGCCAGGAGGAAATCTTGAGAAGGAAGGCAGAGTGGGGGATCACTGGAACCAGGGATATATATGAACGATATCAGTTTATGCTACAATATTGATAATAGAGTCGGGGGGTCCCTCCTTCCAGGGAGGATCAGGAGTACATCTCCCCAAAGCTCTGTTACCTGTGCGTCCCCTTCTCCACGACCTCGCTTCACCTCGGGGGTTACTCCTTCAGCGCGGAGAACCTTCGCCTTCCGCTTCTTCAGGGCCTCGGCAGACATGGTACACCCGCTGGAACGACAGGACAGCCGTGGGTTTTATAACTGGAGGAGGATACACATCCTCAACGGGTTCGGCTGTGCCGCCGTGAAGCTGAGAAGCTAGCTACCGTTAGCCGTCTGCCATCGGGGGCTCACTGCTTAGCTAAGCGCTCATTTCAGAATGATTGACGAATTAAGTACACGAACAAATAAACTCACCTGTGAGTAAAGTGGACGAATAATGTGTACAATCCTTTCTTAAAAGTTGGAAATAAAAAATTGTAACAGCAAAAACAAGCTTCACGCAACCGATACGACCACAATGCTAACGGCAGCTTCTGAGGGACAGTTATCAGGCCGGAGAAAGTCGTTAGACGCCTGTAGTGCCCCCTACAGGAACCCCTTTAGATTACCGAATAGTAATCATGTTTTTAATGCTCTGACCACTGTTATAAAGAAATATATTGAAAAAAGAAACAGTCGACCACATAATATCAAAGTTTTTAATCATGGCTCATCGACACACAAACAAAATTCAATATTTGCAGATTGTAATCATAAAGAAATACTTTTTTTCGCCCTGAATAAAATAAAAACACTATACATTGCATTACAAGACGAGTATGAAAACACGTGGACAGTAGCTCATTTGGCCATGTCTATGAGGCTCTGTAGCGAGGTGGGCACCCAGGTCTTCTCCCCCTGGACGAACACCACCCCCCGGTCGATGTAGACCACGATGCGGCCGAACGTGTACAGCTGCTTGCCCTCGAAGCGCTTGGCCACCAGGGGCATGAACACGATGTTGTTCTCCTCCGCCTTGGCCTGGATCAGGTCCTTGAAGTTGGTGGGCAGGCCGGCGCTGACGCGCTGGGCCACGCTCTCCGCCTCGCGCCGCTCCTGGAGCGCCTCGTACTGGAAGTCCTTCCTGCGCTCCGTCTGCGTCAGGTAGGCGATGTTCTCCCGGGCGCCGGGCTGCATGTAGCCCCCTGGTGGTCGGGAGGGCAAGGGGGGAGAGGGGAGAGGGGGAGAGGGAGAGACGGGGGGAGGTTGACAGGGGGAGAGAGGAGAGAGAGGGAGGAGAGGGGAGAGAGAGGGGGAGAGGGAGAGAGAGGAGAGGAGAGGGGGGGAGACGGGGAGAGAGGAGAGAGAGGGGTAGAGGGGAGAGAGGGAGAGGAGAGGGGTAGAGGGGAGAGAGGGAGAGGAGAGGGGAGGAGGGGAGAGAGAGAGGGGGGAGAGGTGAAGAGAGAGGGGGGGAGAGGGGAGGAGGGGAGGGAGAGAGGGGGAGAGAATGCAGAAGAAAGAGGGAGAGAGAGAGAGGGGAGAGAGTCCAGAGTTAACAGTGTAACAGTTCAGTGTAACAGTTCACAGTGTAAAAGTTCACAGAGTCACATTTTAATATTTCTTCTTCTACATCTCTCCACCGATGCACTTGTATACGAAGGCTGAGTGGGTTTGAAGCCCCGACCAGGGTTGGTCCACCTACCCACGCCCGAGGCCACGGCCCGGTTCATGATGTCCAGGGCCTCGTTGAACTTGTCCTTGATGAGCAGCTGCGCCAGCAGCGTGTCGCTGAACGAGTTCTTCCAGCCCAGGTACCACTTGGTGATCTCCTCGTAGTTGGGGCTGTTGCTCAGCCACGAGCACAGCACCTGGAGAGCAGGGCCGAGACAAACCAGGGTATCACAGAAACAGACTGAATTTTTAGTCTTCTATTCTGGTGCCACTCAAAGCTCCATACGTTTCCCACATTCAAACGGCGCCGGCGGTGTCCTCCATTCAAGACAGAGAGCCAGCTGACCTGGAGCAGTGAGGGTGAGGCGTCTGCCTCAGGGACACCTCGACACTCAGCTCGGAGGAGCCGGGGAACCAGAAACCGTCCGGTCACCAGATGACCCGGCCTTAGCCAGAGCTACAGCTGCACTATAATAAAGGTCATCTAAAGCCCCTTAATGTTCACCGACCTGAGCTCCACCATAACAAAGATCATCTAAAGCCCCTTAATGTTCACCGACCTGAGCTCCACCATAACAAAGATCATCTAAAGCCCCTTAATGTTCACCGACCTGAGCTCCACCATAACAAAGATAATCTAAAGCCCCTTAATGTTCACCGACCTGAGCTCCACCATAACAAAGATCATCTAAAGCCCCTTAATGTTCACCGACCTGAGCTCCACCATAACAAAGATCATCTAAAGCCCCTTAATGTTCACCGACCTGAGCTCCACCATAACAAAGATAATCTAAAGCCCCTTAATGTTCACCGACCTGAGCTCCACCATAACAAAGATAATCGAAGCCCCTCTAGTTCACGAACCTGGAGCCACTTGGGGAAGAAGTTCTTGTCCAGCAGGGACATGAGGCTGGAGAGGGACAGCATGCTCTCCCAGTCCATCACCCAGTGGAAGGGCTCCATCTGCTGCTGGTGGGGGTTGATGACCAGGTCCCCGAGACACAGGGCTGTGGGGGGGCAGAGGGGGACCACACATCAAGCCCCCTGCTCCTAGACCGGTGACTCCCCCACCTCATGTACGGAGCCAGCACCCCCTCATCAACATCACACCCAAAAGGTTTCCCTGTGACTAATGTTATAATTAGGATTTAGCCTCATAGCTTAATGGTCTCAGTTCTATTTTGGCTAAATTGTGATAGCTAACCCATCTCTACTCTCCTGACGCTGCTGATACACTGTGACTGATTGGCTGTATCCTAAGCCAATCAGAAGGCTTTCTACATTCCATAATCACCATCTGCCTGATTAATTTATTTGACCTAGGCATTTGTGACACTAAATATAAGATGAACCTTAAAATGTGACTCAGGCAAGTATGCTACATACTTGCCTGAGTTAGCTCTGGCCTCAGGTCAGAGACCTGAGGCCAGAGCTAGACCCCCCTAGACCCATCAACGCTAGACCCCCCTAGACCCATCAACGTCAGACCCCCCCCTAGACCCATCAACGTTAGACCCCCCTAGACCCATCAACGTCAGACCCCCCTAGACCCATCAACGTCAGACCCCCCTAGACCCATCAACGTTAGACCCCCCCCTAGACCCATCAACGTTAGACCCCCCTAGACCCATCAACGCTAGACCCCCCCCTAGACCCATCAACGTTAGACCCCCCCCCCTAGACCCATCAACGTCAGACCCCCCTAGACCCATCAACGTTAGACCCCCCCTAGACCCATCAACGTCAGACCCCCCCCTAGACCCATCAACGTTAGACCCCCCTAGACCCATCAACGTTAGACCCCCCCCTAGACCCATCAACGTTAGACCCCCCTAGACCCATCAACGTTAGACCCCCCCTAGACCCATCAACGTTAGACCCCCCTAGACCCATCAACGTTAGACCCCCCCTAGACCCATCAACGCTAGACCCCCCTAGACCCATCAACGTCAGACCCCCCCCTAGACCCATCAACGTTAGACCCCCCTAGACCCATCAACGTTAGACCCCCCCCTAGACCCATCAACGTCAGACCCCCCCCTAGACCCATCAACGTCAGACCCCCCCAGACCCCTCCAGGTCCGTGCAGCCCGGCCGTACCCAGCTTGGGGAGGATGTTCTTGACCATGAAGGCCTCCCAGGCCCCGGGGGAGAAGACGTCCTTCCAGGGCTGCAGGATGAGGCGTGCCGAGGTGTCGCTGGGGTGCCAGCGCTGCAGGGCGTTGGCCAGCTTGCTGCGGATGGGCGGGTAGAGCGGCTCCAGGCGGGCCTGCAGCAGCGGGAGCCAGGGGTGGATCCAGGAGTGGATGGGCACCGTGTCCGTCAGCGGGTTCCAGGTATCCACCTGGACGCCCCGCCCGGTTCATTAGTACCACACGTTTCGTCACGCACCAGGTCAGAAGGGCTTTTACTTTGAAGCAGATACAAATCTTACGAATTAAACACAACCTAGAATAAAGTGCACATCGTAGACGTAACTAAACACTCCCTAACCAGACGCACACAGACACACACGCAGTAACACACGACTAAAGACAACAGCGCAGTGACATTCACAGGACCCCCAGGACCAACAGAACCAGTACGATGCGGTCAGAGGTCTGGGAGCCGCTGGGGGAGCCGACAGTAAGCGGAGCGCCTTGCCTCTCTCTGGAGCCGGGGCAGGACCAGCTGCTCCAGCAGGTGGTCCACGATCCAGACGGGCAGCAGCGGGGCCCACACCTCGATGCAGTCCACCATGGGCCCCACGGCGCGAGGCTGCCAGCCCGACACGGAGGAGCGCATCACGGGGAGCCACACCTCCCACAGCAGCCTGGGGACACAGCGAGGCACAGTCCTCTACCATCACTGAACCGTTCAACACACCACATGACATACACCGAGGCACAGTCCTCTACCATCACTGAACCGTTCAACACACCACATGACATACACCGAGGCACAGTCCTCCACCATCACTGAACAGTTCAACACCACATCCCACACGCTGAGGACATCACAGTCCTCTACCATCACTGAACCGTTCAACACAACACACACCGAGGCACAGTGCTCTACCGTCACTGAACAGTTCAACACCACATCACACACGCTGAGGGCATCACAGTCCTCTACCATCACTGAACAGTTCAACACCACATCACACACGCTGAGGGCAACACAGTCATCTACCATCACTGAACAGTTCAACACACCACATCACACACGCTGAAGGTTCCCATCACATGGAGACGATGCCCTGGTTGACCCATCAGCCCAGACCCTTGTCCCCGGGGCCCTCTCACCTGTGGTAAGGGTCCATGTTGGCGTCGGGGGTGGTGGAGTGCAGCTGCCTGGACTCCAGCAGCGCTCTCCACTGCCCCACCTCCTCCAGGCCGTAGGTGCTGTCCTACCACGCAACACAGCAAGGGGATTGGGGTGAGGAAACCCCTTTCAGAAGCTCAATAACTTCATTTCCAATGGGAAACCGTCTGTAGGCTCGCGGTGTTCTGATACAGCAGAGTACGGCTGCGTGCGAGTTGGGAAACAATGGCGGACTGGAACATCAACTCTACAAAGAACCACAGAGACGGTGGACTGGACAACAGCGGCCCTGGATTTGTGCCGGTCAGAGATCTCTGACCAGCTCTCTCCTAACCCTAACATCTAATCCACAGAACATGTTCTGCTGCACACTCTTACATTACTAAATGATGTTATCACTAGAATATTTAGGGGATGCTGGGGACAACACGTTTAACCGATGTCAACAGGCCGTACTTTGAGGGGGTCCCAGGTGCGCAGCTTGTCCTTCAGCAGGGGGTACACCACGGCCACGGCCAGGTCCGCCAGCCCCATCACCTTGTACTCCTCGTAGTAGTCCTTCTGCAGGGTCTCGAAGATCCCAGCGCACTCCTACAGGAACAGGAAACACATCACAGAACAGGAAATACATCATAGAACAGGAAATACATCACAGAACAGGAAATACATCATCAGAATGGATATTAGCATAACGCATGTTAATATAACGGATATTAGGAGAACATATATTTGCATAACGGATATTGATACAACGAATCTTAACCTTACGGATATTCATATAATGTACAGTATATTAGTACAAAGTATATTAAGATAACGATTATTAGTATGTTTATTAATATAACATATACTAACATGAGGTATATTAATATAACGCTTATTACTATTCGTAATATAACGTATATTATATAAAGTATATTAACATACTGTATTTTTTATCTGGTATATTTTAGTATAACGTATGTCTATCAACATGAAGTATTTTAGCATAGGCCTCCTGTGTATTGGTATAAGGTATATGAATCTAGATGTATAGGTTAGTGTTGGAGCGGTAGGTACCTGCAGGCTGGGTCCCTCCCCAGGGGCGCTCTCCCCAGACTGGAAGCGCTCCACCAGCTCCAGCACGGCCTCCACCCTCCGGATGGCATCCTGCTCCACCTCCAGGCGGCTCTGCAGGGCGGAGGCCTCGTGGCTCAGCGTCACCACGATGTCCTTCTCGTGCTGCAGACGCCTGGCCGACTGGGGGAGGGGGGGGGGGGTCACGAGGGGAGGCAGAGAGAGGGAACAGTTCTAGATCAGAACCCACAGAGAGCTCCTCACGAGCATAGGGCAGAGCCCTCGGGGATGAGACGATATGAACCCCAGATGGGTCATTCAGGTGTCACGGCAGAAGGAAGGAGAAATGTAAAAGATCAATATATCAATTATATATGTATCCACACACACACCTATCCACACACACACACCTATCCACACACACACACACACCTATCCACACACACACACACACACACACACACACACACACACACACACACACACACACACACACACACACACACACACACACACACACACACACACACACACACACACACACACACACACACACACAGGCCCCCGGTGGGCGGGCGGGCCCCACCTGCAGGATGTCCTGCTCCGTGAGGTCGATCAGCAGCTGCAGGTTGTGCTCCAGCTCCGGCAGGGTGAAGCCCGAGGGCCTCTGGTCCCGGCTGGGCAGGGCCTCCTCTGGCACACTGTGCTTGCTGGTCATCTGGCTGTAGCTGGAGTAGACCTTCTGCTCGCGCCCGGTCATATCGATCACCTACCAGGGAGCCAGAGAGCGCCGTCACAATCACAGACAGAATGAAAAACAGCTGGACAGGAAGATATTAAAATATAGATAAAATATAAATATAGAATCAGAAATAAAACTAATTTGCAAAATGATAATGTGTGGCTGTGCAACTGTCAAAATTAGACATGAGAGAGGAGCTGATGCTCTTCTTCATCCAAGGATGAGCTGATACTCTTCTTCATCTAAGAATGAGCTGCTACTATTCCTCCTCTAAGGATGAGCTGCTACTCTTCCTCCTCTAAGGATGAGCTGCTACTCTTCCTCCTCTAAGGATGAGCTGCTACTCTTCCTCCTCGACGGGGACTCCAGCCGGAGGCGAGGCGTCCCCTGTGCACCCACCTTGACCTGGGCCAGCTCCCCAGCGGGGGTCCCGGCGCTGCGTCCGGCCAGCTTGCCTTTGGCCTTCAGCTCGTCCACCGTCCTGAACGAGTACTTGGGCTTCTTCTTCCCGGCCGGGTCCCGCCGCCACTGGCCCAGCTCCTTCTGGAACTCCTGGAGGAGAGAGGAACCCTGCGGTTAGGCTCTGACAGCGGACGCTTCCCTCCAAGACTCAGGAGGGAGCAGCGCACGCCGGTTAGGAAACAACCGCTGGACAGAGTAGAGTAGCCAATAGCCATTAGGTATCAGAGCATCTTTCATTGAAGTGTTATTAGTTTAAATGATGAAGACGTACCTTCTCCTCCTCTTCTTCCGAGTCCACCTTGGGGAAGTCCTTGAGGCTCTGCTGGGTGCGCTCGTTGCCGTACGCCCCGACCGCGCCCTTACCCTTCCGCACCTTGGCCTCGATGGGGTTGATGATCCCTGCAGCGACAAAGCGCCATGTCAGGCTATCACTTCAATGTGTTGCCGTTTATATCTTAAAGGTGACATATTATACCACCAGGTGTGAGTGGGATTAGCCGTTTTGAAAATGTGCAGCTTCTGACATCACAGGTGGGCGTGTCCACCTAGATGTGTGACGGATAGATGAGTCGTTTGCTACAGTCCACCGGATAGGCTGGCAGACTGATCTATCCAGCACACATCTAGACGGACACGCCCACCTGTGGTGTCAGAAGCTGCACATTTTCAAAACAGCTTGTAACGGCTAACACTAATGGCTAAACACTCACACCTTAGGGATATAACATGTCCCCTTTAAACGCTGTCTAAACGCTGGTCTCATAAGACCCGCACACCTTGAGCGTTCTTCCCCAGGCCTTTGCCAGGCTGGTAGCCCATCTTCTGCAGGAGCTTCTGTCCGATCCCCTTGGTGTGCTTCTCCCAGTTCCCGATGTCCTGTCCTGTCCGCACGCCTCCGGCAAACCGTTGGGGTTGGTTCCCACGGAAATTTTCTCCCTGGAAAAAGAGTTGTGTTTTACCGGGGTCACTGAATTAAACTAACAAGTAGGCAGTTCGAGAAAAGAGAGAATTATTAAAGAACATAAAAACAGAATATGGTCGTGTTTGTACATTACGCAGAATAGATACACAGGGACAGCATACTGCATACTGTTAAATTGTTCACCATTCCACTGAAACCTATGCCACTGCTGATTCAACTCTGAAGTCAAATGACAACGTCCAATCACAATGAATCATTTTCTGAAGTAGACAATCAAATTAAAATCACAACTCTTGCAGCAAAGTTAAACATTACATCAACATATGTATAACGATGTAAACATGTGAATTATACAAATACCGTCTGAAGTTTTTTAGGTGCCGCCCGGCGTGATGAAGGCGGAGGAGGAGGAGGAGGAGCAGAGCCTCCATCATCCGACTCCTCTGAGTCCTCGGGGTCCTTCTGTTGCTGCTTCTTCTCCTCCGCGGCGCTCTTCCTCAGACCGGCGCTGATGAAGTTCACCGGGGCCGTGTAGTCCTTGGACCTGAAGGGGAAACCCGACAGTATGGGAACCAATTCGTCATAGATTATGGACAGTCAGAAGTACAGTATATATATATTGTTCTACACATCAAGATTACTCCTAACTTTACTTTTGCGTTGATGTTTTAGTTTGTATTTCAGCAGACGTAATTTCCATGATCAGTGCTGCACGCTGAATGTAAAGACACAACATACATGTGTCGTGTCAGGCTACAGTATCTGCTTGAGCCATTCGTGATGGGATGATGGGTCAAAGCGTGACTTACTTCATGCCTCCACTCCGATCCACACACTTTCCATGACTTGTGTACGCTGAATATGTGAAGACGCACAGCATACATCCCTGCGTTTCATCGTGTCAGGCTACAGTATCCGTTCAAGCAATTTCGGATCAAATGGTGGCTCAAAGCCTGACTTACTTCTTGCCCCCGAAACTGGGCCTTTCCCCCTCGTCGTCGGAGTCCCGGTCGGCCCAGATCCCGTAGGTCGCCTGGTCCTTGGTCTGCCGGTGGCGGCGCCGCTCCGGGTTGAACTCGTTGGCCAGGTCCCAGTCCGTCACCTCAAAGCTCTCCATCTCCACCCCGTCGTCCTCCTCGGTCCTCCGACCGTACAGGTGGGACATGGACATGGCGAGACTGCCTGGAGATCGGAAATGCCAAGGTATTATTTTATATTATTTATATAATATTACAGCACACGATGAGGGCGAATGACGTTAATGTTACATGAATACAAGCGGCAAAGTGTTGAAATCATACAACAATCAGTACATGCACATGTACTATAATTAAACCCGATTATTGATCGTCATCAGTAGTGGATAATTATTAATTATAATGTAATGAAAGTAAATAAGTTAAGAGTCTGGTGGAGTAACGTCCACATTATTGAACACATGAGGCTAAATAAGCACCACTTGAGACATTAATGCGCATAGGAGGTTGATGATAAACGGACAGAGTAGTGCAACGTTATTCACCTGAATCCTCGCCTTATCCGGCGTATAAATGTCTTAGTTTATCACTTTACACGATAAACGAGGGTTTGTTATCGCGGCTAACGACACCAGCACGACCACTTCCGGTTGACGTCTGCTCAACCGGAAGAGTAACGACATGTGCTACACTGAAGGCGGTCCGACCCGAGTTCTACAATAAGTAATCGCCCCTCTGTTGCTGAACGTGTGAACGCATGACAACACAGATGTGACTGAATGTGAATGTGTTTGGAGGTATGAGTGAGAAGGCGGAGGAGTGGCAGGTGGCCCGGAGGAGGAAGGGAACCCCGCGGAGGTCCAAGGCGCCACAGGTGAGCCTGACCCCCCAGGATCAGGGATGTTGTCAGGATGAGTTCAATACCAACAAAACCCTTCTGCGGATAAGAGAAACCATGTGAGTATAATAAGTCACATTGATATATATATATATAAAGGGAATCAAATGTGCCCACAGTCCTCCAATCACTTCCACCACAAGCCCATGTAATAAATCCACCCTAACCCTCTTCTGTAGGTCTGAGTTGAGATGTGAAGACTTTTGGCTTGATTGGAAAAGTGAGTAAGATTACGTTATTTATCATGAAAATACAAGTTGATCAGCCTCGTCAAAATTAAACTGATTGGTGGAGACACAATGAAAACATGTGACTGAACCCGTCCCCTCAGAGCGGTTGTTGTCGAGCTCAGCGACCGCCGCAGCACCTTCACCAGATGGTGGCGCCCCTGAGCTACCTGTGGACCAGCAGGAGGAAGGCAGCGTTGGCACGACAGCTCCCGGGCTGGAGTGTGTCTGCTACGGCCTGGGTTCCTTCTCCTCCTGCGTCTCAGCACGCTACCAGCTGGCCATGATGCTGCTGCTGCTTGAGGCTCTGGAGGTCAGATCAAGCAGGGGGTCCCCTTGTTGCCGTTGGATCTCACACACAACACAGTCCCATTCAGTACTGCTTCATCCACCCCAAACCAGAAAGGCTTTCCTTTGAAACAATATTATATGATTTACACTAAGAGACAGCGTTCATAAGTTTGAGCCAGAAGCCAACGTGTACTTAAAAGTCAGTCCAACTTTATTGATCAGTATACACGTTCTAACGACAAATTCAACACCTGATACTATTTTACGACGTCCTTGAACGAGAGCCAGTTGGAATGTTCTCAGGTCGGTGTTGGGGATTCACCACCTCCTTTAATCAGTGCTGCGACTTGTCTTGCGGAACCGGTTTGATGCGCATCGTGTCACATGACCTTCTCTGTAGATCCCCCCTCGGCTGTGCTGGGTGTTTGATCCCGTGTTCTCGGCAGGAGAGAAGGAGGTGCTCCGAGAACTGGATCTCTCGGTTCTCACCGAGAACGAGGTACGCAGGGTGTGAGGAGATACCGGGGCATACTTTATACGTCATTACATTATGGAACAGCTTAACCAAAGCTTAACCAAAACTTACCCCTAACCCTATTCTAACCCCAACCCCTAACCCTAATCATAACCTTAACCCCTAACCTTAACCCTTACCCTATTCCTAACCTTAATTATATTATGGCCCTAACCCTATCCCTAACCTTAACCCCTAACCCTATCCCTAACCTTTACCCCTAACCCTATTCTAACCCCAACCCCTAACCCTAATCATAACCTTAACCTCTAACCTTAACCCTTACCCTATTCCTAACCTTAATTCTATTATGGCCCTAACCCTATCCCTAACCTTAACCCCTAACCCTATCCCTAACCTTAACCCCTATCCCTAACCTTAATCCCTAACCTTAACCCCTAACCCTAACCTTAACCCCTAACCCTATCCCTAACCTTAACTCCTAACCCTATCCCTAACCTTAACCCCTATCCCTATCCCTAACCTTAACCCCTATCCCTAACCTTAACCCCTAACCCTATCCCTAACCTTAACACCTAACCCTATCCCTAACCTTAACCCCTATCCCTAACCTTAACCCCTAACCCTATCCCTAACCTTAACTCCTAACCCTATCCCTAACCTTTACCCCTATCCCTAACCTTAACCCCTAACCCTAACCTTAACCCCTAACCCTATCCCTAACCTTAACCCCTAACCCTATCTCTAACCTTAACCCCTATCCCAACCTTAACCCCTAACCCTAACCTTAACCCCTATCCCTAACCTTAACCCCTAACCCTAACCCTATCCCTAACCTTAACTCCTAACCCTATCCCTAACCTTTACCGCTATCCCTAACCTTAACCCCTAACCCTATCCCTAATCTTAACCCCTATCCCTAACCTTAACCCCTAACCCTATCCCTAACCTTAACTCCTATCCCTAACCTTAACCCCTATCCCTAACCTTAACCCCTAACCCTATCCCTAACCTTAACCCCTATCCCTAACCTTAACCCCTATCCCTAACCTTAACTCCTAACCCTATCCCTAACCTTTACCCCTATCCCTAACCTTAACCCCTAACCCTATCCCTAACCTTAACCCCTAACCCTATCCCTAACCTTAACCCCTAACCCTATCCCTAACCTTAACTCCTAACCTTAACCCCTAACCCTATCCCTAACCTTAACCCTGTGTTATTACATGGGGTTCCATAATCGTACATAATATTCAGTATGTGTTGCTTGTTAATGCTCTATCACATCGGTGTGTAATAATTCTTGTTCTAAGGAGGGGAAGCGATTGACGAAGAGGCCGACCATCTTCTATCTGATGCATTGTGGGAAAGCGCTTTACAACAACCTGCTGTGGAGGAACTGGGAGAGAGAAAGGTTACCTCTGCTGACCATCATAGGGAACAGCTTCTCTGGCATCCAGGAGAGGTGTGTACACTACAGCTGTACACGTTGTTCAATGAAGTAGGCCATGTACTAACTGATCGTTAACAGTCCAGGGTGGATGACAGTACCTCAAGAGGTAGACCTGATCACCTGGCAACCCGAAGGTTGCTGGTTCGATCCCTGAACAAGGTGTCCCTCAGCAAGACACCTAACCCTGACTGCTCCTGACCAGCTGGCTGTTTCCTTGCATGGCTGACGCTGCATCTGGTGTATGAATGAATGTATGGGTTTATGAATGGGTGGATGAATGGGTGATTGAGTGGGTGAATGAATGGGTTAATGGTTGTATGAATAAGTGAATGAATGGGTGTATGTATGCAGTAGTTGCTGCTTCTGGTTTATGAATGGGTTGAATTAATGGTTGTGTGAATATGTGAATGAATGGGTGCATGAATATGTGAATGAATGGGTTAATTGGCTGAATGATTGGCGTGTATGAATAAGAGTATGAATGGGGGAATGGGTGTATAAAAGCCACTAGTTGTACAGTGTTTAAAATCCTGTTTAATGCAGTCCTCTTCTTCTTCTTCTTCCCCCTCCTCCTCCTCCTCCTCCTCCCCCCCCCCCCCCCCCCCCCCCCCCCCCTCAGGACGGTGGAGCGGGAGCTGCGCCGGGACTACCTCTTCCTCCACCAGGCGGTGGCGCTGTGCGAGGAGCGGCCGCTGCGCTGCCCGCCACGCCTGCTGGACGTCTTCAACGACACGGCGCTCATCACCTTCCCCCCCGGCCGCCTCAGCCAACTCCCACAATGCACCTGGGCCGAGGCCGCCGAGCCGCGGTACGAACACTGCCCCGACCTGGAGATCATACGGAGGGAGGAGGAGCAGGGGAGGAGCTGAGGAGGAGGAGGAGGAGGAGCTGAGAGGAGGGGAGGAGGAGCTGAGAGGAGGGGAGGAGGAGCTGAGAGGAGGAGGAGGAGCTGAGAGGAGGGGAGGAGGAGCTGAGAGGAGGAGGAGGAGGAGGAGGAGGAGCAGGGGAGGAGCTGAGGAGGAGGAGGAGCTGAGGAGAGGAGGGGAGGAGGAGCTGAGGAGGAGGAGGAGGAGGAGGGGGAGGAGGAGCGGAGGAGGAGCTGAGAGGAGGGGAGGAGCTGAGGGGGAGGAGGAGGAGGAGGAGCTGAGAGGAGGGGAGGAGCTGAGGGGGAGGAGGAGGAGCTGAGGAGAGGAGGAGGAGGAGGAGGAGCTGAGAGGAGGGGAGGAGGAGCTGAGAGGAGGGGAGGAGGAGCTGAGAGGAGGAGGAGGAGGAGCTGAGGGGGAGGAAGAGGAGGAGGAGGAGCTGAGAGGAGGGGAGGAGGAGCTGAGAGGAGAGGAGGAGGAGCTGAGAGGAGGAGGAGGAGCTGAGGAGGAGGAGGAGGAGGAGGAGGAGCTGAGAGGAGGAGAGGAGGAGCTGAGAGGAGAGGAGGAGGAGGAGGAGGAGGGGGGGAGGAGGAGGAGCTGAGAGGAGAGGAGGAGCTGAGAGGAGGGGAGGAGGAGGAGGAGCTGAGGAACAGGGGAGGAGCTTACTAGGAGGGGAGGAACTGGAGAATGATTGTATTTTTTATTTTATGTACATTAAACTCAATGTTTATACTAAGGTAGTTTATTAATCTGTTTTGTGTGTGTTCATCTTTACTTTCAATACTGTAGCATAAAATCTTGATATTGTCAACCTCAACTTGATTAGCAATGTCAACATTGCTTCTACTCTAAACTGTGTGTGTGTGTGTGTGTGCGCGTGTGCCTGTGTGTGTGTCAGGGCCATGTTTGAAAGAAGCACCCAGAGTACCGTCTCTCTTTTAAAATCTTTATTTAACAGCAGAATGTTTTATTATCGGAAGAAAACGTTTCCCTAAGAAGTAAGTCCCTCTCCCCATGTAACCGGTTCTGTCCCCTCTTCATCGAGCAGTTGGGTACAAAACACTCATCTCCACGTTTCTGTACCAGCTGAAGATACCTTTGATTCCACCCCGAGACATTAGTAAAAGCTTTAACACGACACTCCCTTCACTCTTCGGGGGCGCCGTTCACCACCACGCCGTTCCCCGCCCCTCCGTTGACGACGATGACGGCGTTGACGACCGCTTCGTTGGCTTTGGTGGACTTTGCGTTGACCTCCACCAAGTGCTCTTTCCTCTTCTCGAGCCCTGATAGGTCGGTGTCGTCTCCGTCTTCGTCGTCGTCGTGGACTCCATTCACACCGTTGGTCTCCTCGTGTGAGCCTGCCCTCTTCACCTCCTCTTCTCCGTTCACCATCCCCTCGGACGGACGAACCGTCTCCCCCGTCTCCGTTTCTTTGTGGTGGGTGTCATCGCCCTTGACGTCTGGACCTCCGTTCATGGTTGCGTGGAGCTCCACCTCTCTCTCCGTCTCCTGCTGCTCTGGTTCCCCCGGTGCAGAGCGCTCCTCTGGTAGACCGTTGACGGCCGCACTGGGACGGTTCTCCTCCGAGGGTTCCTCCGCGGGCCGGATCTCCTGTCCCCCACTGGGCAGAGCCTCCTCGGGATGTTCTGCTCCACCGTCCCCGTTCTCCAGGCACACAGCTGCTCCAGCTGCTCCTTCTCCTCCTGCTGCTGCTCCTGCCGCCCCTGCAGGCGTCTCCTCTGCTTCTGCTCCTGCCGCCCCTGCAGGCGTGCTCTCTCCTTCCCTCTTGGTCTTGGCGCTGACCAGTCTCTCGTTGATGACCTTCACCTTCTCTGTGGCCTCCGCCAGCTTCATCTCCCAGAACCTCTTCTTGAATTCCTGGAGCCTATTGCTACAAATCAAAACATCATCCATGAACAATGCATCCATTTTTTCTTAATAGCATAATAACAATTCAATAACCATCCTAGATGCAGATGGACTGCATCTATACAGCGCTTTTCTAACCAGTGGCCACTCAAAGTGCTGTACAATACTGCCCAACATTCACCCATTCATGCGCACATTCACACACCGACGGCGGGGTCAACCACGCAAGGCGACAGCCAGCTGGTCAGGAGCAGTCAGGGTGAGGCGTCTCGCTCAGGGACACTCAGCGAGGAGGAGCCGGGGATCGAACTAGCAACCTCCCGGTGCCCAGCCAACCCGCTCTACCCCCTGAGCCCCACGCCGCCCCCATAACGGAACACGTTTGGTATCTCAGCTGCGGTTAACTGCTCACCTCTCTGCGTTCTTCCTGATCCCTGTGAGTAGCGCCAGCTGTTCCAGAACGGTCTCTGAGGACGGCTTCAGGCCCTGTTGGGGGGGGGGGGGGGGGGTCAGGGGTGTTAGCACCTGTTAGCGCCTCGTTAGCTCAAACAAAACCACGTGTCACCGGACGAAGCGGGCGCCCTCACCTCCGCCGCCGGCTCCGTCACGTCGGGCGCCTCCCTTCGGCTGCGCTCCACCCGCACGGCCTGCTGGGTAATGGTGCGCAGGAACTCTGCGCTGCACTTGGTCTGTTTGTGGTCCTCGCCGAACTGAGGGAGAACAGGACTATGAGCGCCAGAGACAGACACGCCGACAGACGGGCCGACAGACAGCCTCGTGCACCAGAGGGGAAGGCAGGGGTAGGGGTAGGTCAGGTACTGACCATGGCAGAGTATGCCGCCTGGGCCTCCTTCTCGTGGCTCATGGCGGAGCGGTAGTCCCCTTTACTGCACAGCCACTGGGACAGCAGGTGCTGACTGGAGGAGGGGGTGACAACGGGAGAAGGCTTTCAGTGACTCACCAGGGGGTTTAAACCCATCCAAGATAAACAAAAGACAACGCTGTTGCTCTGTTAAAGGAGCTGTAGGGAGGATTTAAGGGCTTTAATTTGAGGGTTATTTGTTAGAAAGAGCATAGCTGTCCATTAGTGTCCGAAGTGCACTATGAGAACATCTGTGTGGAGGTGACTGCCTGCCTCTTCATGAGCCGACCACTCCCTGCTCATTGCTGACCAATCCGGACATCATTTCTCTGATTGGTTCAGGGAATCCTTCTTGCCTTTCAGTCCCAGGTGTATGAAGGGGTGCGTGGTGATGATCAACGTACCTGAACGCTGTGTGGGTGTCAGTGGGGCCGAAGAAGGACATGTTGAGTTTCAGAGCGCTCTCCAGGTACTGCCCCGCGGCCTCCCCGGTCAGCAGCAACCCGAGACAGCCCTGGGGGACGGAACCAGACGGGTCAGCAGAACCACACGGAACCACAACCTCTGCAGACTGTCCAGTCCTGGAGCCATTTACAACGACAGAGCGGGACCTCTGAGGCATCCCAAACCGGGCCTACTTGGACCATTGGTGACACAATCCAGAGCACCGTAAACCGCTACACTACGGATACCACGTCTCCGCCCATCCTCTGAGCATTGTGGAACCTGAACACACCTGTGTGTGTGTGTGTGTGTATGTGTGTGTGTGTGTGTGTGTGTGTGTGTGTGTGTGTGTGTGTGTGTGTGTGTGTGTGTGTGTGTGTGTGTGTGTGTGTGTGTGTGTGTGTGTGTGTGAGTGAGTGAGTGAGTGTGTGTGTGTGTGTGTGTGTGTGTGTGTGTGTGTGTGTGTGTTAGCGTGTGTGTGTGTGTAAGCGTGTGTGTGTGTGTGTGAGTGTGTGTGTGAGCGTGTGTGTGTGTGTGTGTGTGAGAGCGTGTGTTAGCGTGTGTGTGTAAGCGTGCTGTGCGCTTTGTGTAAACAGAGGAGGTTCGGATCTAGATTGTACAATCTAGATGTCTATGAGATGTAATCGAGGCCAGAGTGTTGCCATAAAGCCCAGCAGGATGTGGGTGGCTGGGGTCGACCTACGTCCAGCGTGGCGACGTAGGGATGGTCCTCTCCGTGGACGGTCAGCACTAAGTGGCGCGCCCTCAGGAGGCACTTCTGGGCCAGGGCCTTCTCCCCGCCGGCCCCGAGGTAGACCGCCAGAAGAGCCTGAAACCACCCAGGAGACATGGACGCATGAACACAGGGGACATGGACGCATGAACACAGTAGACACAGGGCACATGGACGCATGAACACAGGGCACATGGACGCATGAACACAGGGCACATGGACACATGAACACAGGGCACATGGACGCATGAACACAGGGCACATGGACACATGAACACAGGGCACATGGACGCATGAACACAGGGCACATGGACACAGGGCACATGGACACATGAACACAGGGCACATGGACACAGGGCACATGGACACATGAACACAGGGCACATGGACACATGAGACATGAACACAGGAGATATAAACACAGGAGACATGAACACAAGGGAAAAGGACACAGGAGATAAGGACACGGGATATGAACACAGGAGACAATGACACAGGGGATATGAACACAGGAGACAAGGACACGGGGTCAGGGTTCGCCGCCCCCCGCTGTGCGGCGGTGGCGGCGGGGTACTCACGTATTGCTGGATGGTGCTGGGGTCGTCGAAGCCCAGGACCCTCTCGCTGAGCATCACAGCCTTCAGCTGGGCACTACGGGCCTGGAGCACAGAGGGGCAGACACACGTCAGTCTACCCACCTACACTCTGTACACATATTGTATTTTGTGTCAGAATGGTGGTTTAGAAAAAAACCATCTAGGAACGTTATTACCAATGAGAACTATTAAGAGTCCGTTTTGGTCCACTGAAGGGTTGCTAGTTAAATCCCTGGAGTGTCGAGGTGTCCCTGAGCAAGACCACCCTGAATGTCCCGACCAGCCAGCTGTTGCCTTGCATGTTGACCCTCGCCGTCGGTTTGTGAATGTGTGAACGTGTGAATGTGTGTATGAATGGGTGAATGAGATGCAGAAGTGCAGTGGGGTGAGGGTGAGGTTGAGGGTCCTACCTCTGCTGTCTTGCCCTGCAGGAAGGTGACTCTGGCCAGCGTGCTGAGGCAGTGGCAGGCCTCTGGGTGAAGCTCATCACACACACGACCAAACAGGTAGGACGTCTCCTTCAGACGCTCCTGGGCTTGGTCCAGCAAACCTTCAGACGAGGGGACCAGACACAGATACTTAGTAACGCAGTACCAGACACTGTACAGCGAACATACCTGCAGTCAATCGGTGAGGAAATCGAAGAATTACATAAATCATCACTACATTTCAGGGCTTCAATCTAAAGCAGCAGTTCCCAAACCGGTCTGGCCAAGACCTCATTTACGAGTGTGAAATCTGCACTGTTGTGCATCTGTTTCCACACACATCCTTTAAACCAATCAGCATGTGAGCCTGTGATATCAGCGTCCCAGAGAACGTCTGTTGACCATGAAGACAGACCATCAGGATGCATCATCAAACCCCCGGACTGAGAGGTCAGCCCTATGACCCCAGGGCGGAGGACCACAGCGCTCTACCTTTCTCTATGAAGGTCTGGGCCGCCCGGAAGGCTTTGAAGGCGTCGGCAACGGGCATGTGGATGTGCTTGACCAATGGGAAGATGTTCAGCACGTCGTCCGGTCCAATGGGAGCCTTGTTTTGGTTGTCCAGGCAGTAGTCTCTGAGTCTCAACTGCCGCAGAGAAGAACGGTTGATTTAGACACAGAGCACAACCTTCTTCAGTGTTTTACACATTTTATTTTATGTTTTGGATTATATTTGTGACATAAAGATGGTCTTAATCTCTTTGGTATTTGTCCCATGGTTAATATAAGACACAAAATAAACAACGGAGTATAGACAGTATATTCAGTCTCTAACTTTTATCTAATTTCACGGTGAACTTCACGGTGCCGTTGGTGCTGGTTACAGCAGGGCCTCCTTCAACATGGCGGCTCTCAGCGGGGGGGGGTTACCTGCACTCCAGTCTTCAGGCAGAACTCCCTGAGCAGGGACAGCCGCTGCAGGCCGTTCTGCTCCACCACGTGGCTCACGCTGGCCCTGAGGACGGGGAACAACCGCGTTAAAGCTAGGGGACTCATGGTAGAAGCATGAATTTGTCATATTTGTGGAAATTCTTATTACATCCCGACAGGAATCAAGAAATAAAATAGGCTGAAAAGAAAAGGCCTCAGGCCTGTAATAAGCCTGTCCAAGCGTCTCATTCGGCCCGTGGGAAATTATTGGACAGCCTACCTGTCCGTCTACCTACCTACCCCCTACCTGCTCACACTCTGCCCATTCACCCAATTACAGACCGAATCTTCCTCAAGGCTAGCAGAACTTTTGCTCAAGCTAGCGAGCTAATCCCTTGTTTTTGGGGCTTTGGCGGGAGGCCTGAAGGGAGGGGGGGAGGGGTGGATTCGTTCAAAATCGAGCTAACGCTGTCTGGTTTCTCTAAATGTCCTACCCTAGCTTAAATGTGCTAATAAAAACTTGATATAATTTTTGGTCGCTATAACCCTTAATTCATTAACTTAATTAGTATTCAAATTTATCTCACAATTTATCTCACAGAAACCTCGGAACAACAGACAGACGGACCGACAGACGGAGCGACAGACAGACAGACAGACAGACGGACAGACAGACGGACAGACAGACGGACAGACAGACGGACCGACAGACAGACGGACCGACAGACGGACCGACAGACGGACCGACAGACGGACCGACAGACGGACCGACAGACAGAAGGACAGACAGACAGGCAGGCAGGCAGGCAGGCAGACAGACAGACAGACAGACAGACAGACAGACAGACAGGCAGGCAGGCAGGCAGGCAGACAGACAGACAGACAGACAGACAGACAGACAGACAGACAGACAACGGACCGACAGACAGACAGACAGACAGACAGACAGACAGACAGACAGACAGACAGACAGACAGACAGACAGACAGACAGAAGGGGGCGGGGCCTACCCCAGGTGGGCCGTGATGTCATAGGTCTCCAGGGCGTCCTGGCGGACCAGGTTCCACAGCGCCGGGCCGGTCAGCGCCGCCCCGGTGGGGGCGCTCCACGCCGGGGTTTCCGACGCCCCGGCGCCCCCACGGCCGCCGCGGCGCTTGGACTTCTTCTTAGGCTCCTCCCCCGCGGGGGCGGGCGTGAATTGGGGAACCAATAGGCAGCAGAGGAAGTGGCTGACGGCGGCTGATAGGCTCCAGACCTCCACGCTCTGCAGAACCGGCGGGAAGACGTTCAGCGACACGATCAACATCACAGACAAACCACGGAGCACACAGCTATAACAAACCATCGCTCAATTAAATCATTATTAAGGACCCGGATAAAGTAAGGAAGGGGATTAGGGCCAAATCATGTGATTCTGTTTTGCAGTTCTGACTTAAAGATCAGAAATCTGAGATTAAAGTCAGAACTCCACAAAAAGAATCACGCGTGTGTACTTCTTTTGATTTCTGACTTTAATCTCTGAATTCTGACTTGAAAGTCAGAATCCTTAGATTAAAGTCAGAACTCCAAAGTAAGAATCCCATGTGACCCTGATCCGCTTCCGTACTAGTGTCACACTCTATCTGTTGTAAGCGTTATCACATTCTACCGGCCCCGTAAGGTCTAACTCCAATCACGTCATTTGGAGCGTGTGATGGTGAGAGCAGATCAGAGCGTAGCACGGTACCTGGACGAAGCTGTTGAACACCCTCCTGGAGGAGCGCACCACCACCTCGGCCAGGGCCAGCCGCTGCAGAGAGACGACAGGACGACAGGACGACAGGACGACAGGACGACAGGACAACAGGACAGGACGACAGGACAACAGGACGACAGGACGACAGGACGACAGGACGACAGGACGACAGGACGACAGGACGACAGGACAACAGGACGACAGGACGACAGGACGACAGGACGACAGGACAGGACGACAGGACAGGACGACAGGACAACAGGACGACAGGACGACAGGACGACAGGACAGGACGACAGGACGACAGGACATCAGGACGAGAGGACGACAGGACGACAGGACGACAGGACGACAGGACAGGACGACAGGACGACAGGACGACAGGACGACAGGACAACAGGACAACAGGACGACAGGACAGGACGACAGGACATCAGGACGAGAGGACAACAGGACAACAGGACAGGACGACAGGACAGGACATCAGGACGACAGGACGACAGGACAGGACGACAGGACGACAGGACGACAGGACAGGACATCAGGACGACAGGACGACAGGACAGGACGACAGGACGACAGGACGACAGGACAACAGGACAGGACGACAGGACAGGACGACAGGACGACAGGACGACAGGACGACAGGACGACAGGACAACGCGTGAGACAGGGGGAGCGTCAACAGGCCTCTCAAAAGGGAAAACCCTGCTGCTGGCTTCAGATGGAAAGCCATGAGGGTACATGCTGGTCGTGAGTGGATTAATCCTGGTCTGAATTTCCCCATTAAGTTTTAAAATATGTAAAACGGGATGTAAATAAGGACTCAAATCGCCCTGTGTGGGTTAAGGCGTGCTGCATGTCACAACCTGATGGCAGTTGGTGGTTTACAAGCCTGTCAATCAACACAATGTCCCCTCAGGGATCAATAAAGTATTTCAAACACTAATAAACATTCTGCCTTCAGCCAGCCGTAACAGCCACGCCCTTTCATGGAAGTAAAAGGATCCAAGATGGACTTTTATTACATTTGGATACTGTTCGGGGAACCGATCAAACTGGGTGATCGGTTTCCTTCACAATAAGACAAACTCACCAGTATGTGCCTCAGGCGTTCCTTGTGCTCTGATTGGCTGATGGCTTTGATCACATGGCCCAGGTAGCGGAGGTTGATGCCCCTGTGGTGCAGGGCCTGTTTCAGGGTGGCGCTGTCCATGGGAACCTCGACGCCCTGCAGGCAGTAGTCCACCTGGGGGAACACACACACACACACACACACACACACACACACACACACACACACACACACACACACACACACACACACACACACACACACACACACACGTGTTCACATCCCAGTTCACAACACACCTGGGGGAGCTAGCTCCTCTCACTTCATAGCACGTTTTGTGTTGACAGCCAACGTCGTCGTAAAACATGGCTGTGACCCGAGGCGTGGACGCCACCTGCTGTTTCCCCGAGCAGCTGGTCGGGGAGGCTGATAACAATCGACGCACACCATCAGAGATGGACCGGCTACACAAAGGCTACGAACAAAGCTGCAAAAATGTTACGCCAAAGCTACACAAATGCTACGAACCAAAGCTACACAAATGCTACGAACATAGCTACACAAATGCTACGAACAAAGCTACACAAATGCTACGAACAAAACTACACAAATACTACGAACAAAACTACACAAATGCTATGAACAAAGCTACACAAATGCTACGAACAAAGCTACACAAATGCTACGAACAAAAGCTACACAAATGCTACGAACATAGCTACACAAATGCTACGAACAAAGCTACACAAATGCTACGAACAGAGCTACACAAATGCTACGAACATAGCTACACAAATGCTACGAACAAAGCTACACAAATGCTACGAACAGAGCTACACAAATGCTCCGAACAAAGCTACACAAATGCTACGAAGGCGGCGGGCCGAGTGCGACATGGACCCCCGGAGCGCTGGACGCGGCGGGCGGGGGAACGGCGGTGCTTACAAAGTCAGGAATCTGCTGCTTGATGATGAAGGCGGCGGCCTCCCTCAACAGCCTCTCCTGGAGCCGGGTGGCCGCGCTGTCACCGCCGGGGAAGGACACGCCTGGGGACACGGACAGAGCGGCCATTGAGGCAGGTTTACAAAGACCGGTCGTTTCCTAACACTGGATCAAAACACTTCTAGGTTTGGTGTGAGCGTGAGTGTGAGTGTGAGCGCGCGTGCGTGTGTGTGTGTGTGAGTGTTTCTGTGTGTGCATGTGCACGTGTGTGTCTGTGCGTGTGTGTTTGTGCGTGTGTGTTTGTGTGAGAGTGTGAGTTTAATCGTGAGCGTGCACATATAAGTGTGTACGTGTGTGCGTGTGTGCATATGTCTGTGTGTGTGAGTCTGTGTGTGTGTGAGTCTGTGTGAGTCTGTGTGAGTGTATGTGTGTGTGTGTGTGTGTGTTTGTGAGTCTGTGTGTGTGCGTGCGTGTGCGTGTGCGTGTGTGTGTGTGTGTGTGTACCTGGACAGAACACGTTGGGGTTGAAGCGCATCTCGAAGATGAGGTTGCTGACGGAGCCCACCTCCTCACACGCCGCCCTCACTGCTTTGGTAGCGCGGGCGTCGCCTGTGCACGACAAACGCTCATCGTTAACACCTCATCACATAAAAGACCTCAGACCAGGTGGTACGTCAGTGACCTTTGACCCCTGACCCCCCCCCCCATCCCGAGTCATCACCTGGTTTTGCACACTCTTCAAAGCCCCCGTCCTCTTCCATCAGTTCTCTGACCCGCTGGTTGAACTGCGTGTGCCTGGGGGGTGAAGAAGGCTCGGTCAGTGTTTCGTCAGAGGGGCTCCGTCGCCCTCGGCTGGTTTCTAACAGAAGAGACGACTGCTCCGGGGGCCTCCAGTGCGCCATGAACACCTCCCCAGCAGAGCTCTTCACATCAGACCAGCGTTGGTGCGACGGTTCCCCTCGGGGACCCCGAGGGGTCAGAAAGGGTTGGGGGGGGCTTACTTGTGTTGGACGAAGGCGTGCCACAGCTCCCGTCTCAGCCGGCACAGGCCATGAGGATACCTCCGGGGTAGCCCCGTGTCCGAGTGGTAGCTCTCCGGCCACCGGTCTCCTCCTGCTTCTGAACACTTGGGCCTCTCCTCCTCCTTCGCCTCCTCCTTCGCCTCCTCCTTCGCCTCCTCCTTCGCCTCCTCCTTCGCCTCCTTCTCTTCCGCCGCCTCCTTCAGCTCCTCCCCCACCTCAACCTTGTCCTTCTCCTCCTCCTCCTTCACCTCCCCCTCCGCCATCTCCTTCACCTCCTCCACCTGCCCCCCTGCGGTCAGGGCGCGCTCCGCCGCCTCCACCTCGGGGCAGAAGTTGGCGTCGGCGGGCATGGTGCGGACGAGGTCCAGCAGGTAGAAGCGTCCGTCGCCGCCCAGCAGGCCCTGGGCGTCCACCGAGGTGAAGAGGGGCACCTGGTACCCCGCGGGGCCCAGCACCGCGTGCCTCTGCAGGGACAGGGCCTTGGCCGACTGGGCTAGCAGCACCAGCAGCTGCCTGCGTCTGGGGGACTCCTGGGGGCCCGCGTTCAGCCCGTACATCAGACCCCTGGAAGGAGGACAGAGGGGGTTACGTTGTTATCGACAGAGGAACCAGAGGAACCGCGGGCATCACCGTCTGTCTGCAGAACCAGAACCACACAGAGTTCAACCGCCGGGTTAGCTTCCAGTGAGCAACAGAGAAGGCTTCAGGGGACCTCCTACAGCTTTAGACCGACCCGGACCGGACCAACAGCGAGTCCCTGTCGTCTGTGTGCTTATATCATGTTCTTCACTGCGCCACACCGCCCTTGTACGTGCACACTTGGCCGTGATTTGTTTCGGGTTCTAAATCTAGTCCAGTCTGCGTGTGAAGCCCTTAATCAGTCACAGTCCCGGAATGTTGCACCACGGCCCACATTTGACAGATTCCGAGTCTGAGTGCAGGGTTCACCTCGAGGGGGGCGGGGCCGGAGCCTCCGGGTCCGCCTCCGGGTCCGCCTCCGGCTCGGGGCCGTCCGACCCGGGGGCCAGGCCCTGGGCGGACAGACGCACCCCCCGGTAGTCCACGGTGGCGGTGGGCAGCGTGTGGAGGGCCTGCAGATCCCCCAGGTCGCTGTACGCCTGGACCCCGCTCAGCTCCAACCGCTGGGCAGCCCTGGAGGGAGGGGGAGGCGGGGTTAAGGAGGAGGCGGGCTTAAGGAGGAGGCGGGCTTAAGGAGGAGGCGGGGTTAAGGAGGAGGTGGAGTTAACAAGTCATTACATCCTGACTGATCTCAGGTAAGAGGTCATTCAGGGTCTCGCACGGCGACTGCCAATAATCGTGAGCGCGCCGAAGGATTTAAGATAAGATACGAGGAGATAAGATAAGAGTTCATTCATCCAAGACGGGTCCTTTTGGCGTCGCCGCAGAATTTGGTGGCCAGCCGAACAAAAAGAGTAGAAAAACGAAAATGAAAATGGTAAAAACAAAAGAATGTGAAAGTACATAAATACAACACAATACAGTATTGTACTCTCACTATACTGTCTACGGTCAGAGGATGCAATTATGTGGGTGCAGGACTAACAGTATGTTAGTCCTGCACCCACATACTATCCTACATTATGGGAGGTTGTGAATAATATAACCAACGCAGCATGTGTTCGCATTAGGGTCAGGGTTAGATCCGGTACGGGCGGGAGTCCTACCTGCGGCCCCGCTCCCCCCCGGCGCTGGACGAGCCCTGGCTCATGAAGACCCCCCCCCAGAGGAAGCCCGGCTCCTCTCCGCTCGCGCTGACCGTCTCCGCGAAGCCGTCCACCAGCGTCTCTGCACCCTGGGCCGCCGCCATCACGAAGGCACTGTTCACCTGGGGGGGGGGGGGGCAGAACGCTTTAGACACCCCAGCACTGGGAACGTCTGGATCCTGATCCTGCTCGTTAACCTTCCTCTGCCTGCTACCATTCATTGGTTCTATCTGGCTCCATCTGGTTGTGGTTGGTTCAATCTGTTTGTGCTATGTTGTGTCTGGTTCTTTCTGGTTGTGTCTGGTTGTGTCTGGTTGTGTCTGGTTGTGTCTGGTTGTGTCTGGTTGTGTCTGGTTGTGTCTGGTTGTGTCTGGTTCTTTCTGGTTGTGTCTGGTTGTGTCTGGTTGTGTCTGGTTGTGTCTGGTTGTGTCTGGTTCTGTCTGGTTGTGTCTGGTTGTGTCTGGTTGTGTCTGGTTGTGTCTGGTTGTGTCTGGTTGTGTCTGGTTGTACCTGGCTCTATCTGGTTCTATCTGGTTCTATCTGGTCCCATCTAGTTCTGGCTGGTTCTATCTGGTTCTGTCTAGTCCCATCTGGTTGTGGTTGGTTCAATCTGGTTGTGTCTGGTTGTGTCTGGTTGTGTCTGGTTGTGTCTGGTTCTGTCTGGTTGTGTCTGGTTGTGTCTGGTTGTGTCTGGTTGTGTCTGGTTGTGTCTGGTTGTGTCTGGTTGTGGGTGCGTTACTGCAGAGCCCTAGGGACTGACCTGCAGCAGGGTCCGGTCTCTCCACAGTCTCTCCTCCAGGGTCCCCTGGGGGAGGTCTCTGGCGGCCTGCAGCTCTTCATTCCAGTCTGGAGCCTGACAACCAGACACATACACAAGGCATTTTCATTTGCATAGATTTCAGGCGTCCTCAACCATGCAACAATAAAATAAACCTCAATTAATTATAACGAACTATAAAGTTAACCCAAACGAGTAATAAAATAAGAGAACAAAATCGGAATAGTGCAAACACACCCTCAGATACACCCCCCCCCCCCCCCCCCCCCCAAACAGACTGAAATTGCTGCTATTTTACAGACTGTAAAACTAAAAAAGAAACTTATGCTGCTTCTCTTAGATTTTATTATTCATTGGCTATCTTTCTAATATTAGTAATGTCCTTATCTCTTCTCTTCGATGTTTACCTTTAGTGTTGTCTTATCGGTTGTTTAACTTTAGTGTAGTCTAATCTGTTTATCTGTTCCCCGTGGGATAGTGAGAAACGTCTTCTCGATGCTCAGTATGTCTGCATGTCAAGTGATTGACAATAAAGCCGACTTTGACTGTGATGACCCACGTCGACGCGGTGAGTACGAGTGGTACCTGTGCGGCTGCCTGCTGGTCCAGCCCCAGCCGGCTGAAGGTGTTCCTCTGGGTCCGGGAGATGGCTGCGGGCCCCAGCCAGCACACGGTGCGGTAGGGGGTGGGGAGCACCTCCGCGGGGGGCAGCTGAGCCCTACAGGGGGGGAGGACGGAGGTACGGGTCAGAGTCTCTCCAGCGGGTCGACGCAGAGCTTCCTCTCTGGGAGTGACCAAGGTCTTCCTCCTCTGAGCTCAGTGTCTGCACCCGATTGGTCGTGCTGGTATTGGTGTCAGGAAGGCTCCGGGAACCCTGGAGGCAACTGAGCCAGACTAACAAACCCGAAACCTCATCCCGAAACATGCATTGGTCCTGTTAAATGGCAAAATGGTAAATGGACTGCATTCATACAGCGCTTTTCTAACCAGTGGCCGCTCAAAGCGTTTTACAACGCTGCCTAACATTCACCCATTCATACACACGTTCACACACTGATGGCGGCCAAGATGGCCGCCCGGTGACTATAAGGAACCAAGATGGCTGCCAGGTGACTATAAGGAACCAAGATGGCCGCCAGGTGACTATAAGGAACCAAGATGGCCGCCAGGTGACAATAAGGCCAATTGAATAACACAGCAGAGCTCCGCGTTCCCCTAGCGAGCGGCTACCTGGTCTTCGCGGTGGAGAGGGCTTGTTTGAAGGCCGGGCTGAGGTGACAGAGCAGGTCGGTGAAACAGTGGCAGAGGGGAGACGCCTGAACGGGACGGGGGTCGAACACCTCTTCTGTGGACCTGGAGCAAAGGGAGGAACACGAGGGGGTAGTGAGAGAGGGTCGGTGATTAACTCAGCACAGATAATGGATCACTACGGCCCGAAGACTTCTACCCAGCACATGATTATATTATATTGTTCACACTACTACTGATATTAAACAAAAAACACACTGCCCATAACTTTTCTTTTTAAATCTATTCCTCCAGCTGTATTATTACCCTGTAATAGCCTTACTGCTTGGTAGTATATTTATCTTTATATGCATATTATTTTTGCCCCATATATTTGGTTTCCTGTTGCTCGTGATAATAATGCGTCGCCCTGTCCATCTGACAACACAAGACTTGAACTTGAACCTTTCTAATTCCCCAAAGGGCTCTGCACTCTGTGCAGTGGTTTTTAGTTTTTAAACCACGTCTGTGCAGCACCATAACCTCTTCTGTCACCATTCCGGTATCGATCGCATGGCCTGATGGCTCCCAGCCAAGTCTCTCTGGTTACAAAGGTGTCTGCAAAAGACCCAAGGCTCACCTGTTCAGAGTTCACCTTGACTTTGCATAGCCTCCCCCCTTAGACCTTACCTCCCTACACCCCTCTTATTCACTTACTGTAAGTTGTACCTTCTTGCACTTAACAATAGTACTTAGCATTGTGTAGCGTCTTATCCTAGCTATCTGTGTTGTACACAGGGAATGGGTTAACCTAGTGATTGTTAGTGCTTGGCACTTGGCTCCATGAACATCCTCACTGTACCCACAGAGATATATTGTTGTTTCTCTTTCGTCTGTCAAATGTACTTATTGTGAGTCGCTTTGGGTAAAAGCGTCTGCTAAATGCCCTGAATGTAAATGTAAATGTAAATGTAGATGTAAATGCTACATGACCAGGTGTAAATACACTACGGATAACAAACCCTAAACTAACACGAGCAACATGCAGGTTTGTTACCTATTGACATAGAATCCTTTTGGACACGACGTGACGTCATAGCGGCTTCCTTCAAGGGTCACCACGGTAACGTACAGGAAGTCCCCCTGCAGCTTCCTGTGGCCGGGCGGTGGATTCCAACAGCTGAGGGATAAGTCCCTGAGATAGACGGAGCCCTGAGAGGAGGAGACCAGCGGGTTGGAATCGGGCCTCCACACTCAGCGCCTGGAGTCAGCCCAGCCGGACGGCTTCGTCTTTCATGATTCACTCATTACTAATCTACTATTAGCGATAACATCCCTAATCAGACTTAACCTTTGTTGTGCTAGATTATGATACCATTATCTATCCACTGAGGAGCCTATTGACCTGGATGGGCCGGTACCACTGGTACAAAGACACAATGGACCTGGACGGACTGGTACCACTGGTACCACTGGTACACAGACACAATGGACCTGGACGGACTGGTACCACTGGTACCACTGGTACACAGACACTATGGACCTGGACGGACTGGTACCACTGGTACCACTGGTACACAGACACAATGGACCTGGACGGACTGGTACCACTGGTACCACTGGTACACAGACACTATGGACCTGGACGGACTGGTACCACTGGTACCACTGGTACCACTGGTACACAGACACTATGGACCTGGACGGACTGGTACCACTGGTACACAGACACAATGGACCTGGACGGACTGGTACCACTGGTACCACTGGTACACAGACACTATGGACCTGGACGGACTGGTACCACTGGTACACAGACACAATGGACCTGGACGGACTGGTACCACTGGTACACAGACACAATGGACCTGGACAGACGGGCTGCTCCTCCTGGTACCTCTGTCTGGGAGCTGTGCGGCAGCAGGGCCATGAGGGGCCTCTCCAGGGACCCCGGGAGCAGGTATTCCGGGGGCGTTCCATCCTGGACCCCAGCCTCTGCTTTGGGAACGCTGAGGGAGCGCTTCAGGCTCCGGCCGGTGGGAGACCCCCCGTCTTTGGCAGCACCTGGTAAACAAAAAGAGCAACAATTCCGGTTTATTATGTCTGTGTTCTAAACCCATGTGATCTGACGAAGGCCTTTGTAGGCCGAAGCGTTATCACCAACTCAACATTCTTACTGTTGGAACTCGGGAGTGTGCGGCACCTTCTTTTCTCACATGTGTTTAAAACCTGGCCTGGGGCCACACGCGTGTGAACGCTGATGCAGTGTGTTTAACGTGTGTTGGGTGCGTGTTTGATGCGTGTTTGACGTGTGTTTGACGTGTGTTTGACGCATGTTTGACACGTGTTTGCCGTGTGTTCGATGTGGTTAGACATGTGTTTGATGTGTGTTTGACGCGTGTTTGACGCGTGTTTGACGTGTGTTTGATGTGTGTTTAACGCGGGTTAGACATGTGTTGGATGTGTGTTTGATGTGTGTTGGGTGTGGTTAGCCATGTGTTGGATGTGTGTTGGATGTGTGTTTGACGTGTGTTGATGTGTGTTGGACGTGTGTTGGATGTGGTTAGACATGTGTTTGATGTGTGTTTGACGTGTGTTGGATGGGGTTAGACAAGTGTTGGTGATGTGGTTAGATTTGCGTTGGACGTGTGTTGGATGTGTGTTTGACGCGTGTTCGATGTGGTTAGACTTGTGTTGGATGTGTCAATATGTGTTGGATGTGTGTTGGATATGTGTTGGATGTGTGTTGGACGTGTGTCAGAGGTATGTTGGATGTGTGTTGGACGTGGTTGGACGTGTGTTGGACGTGTGTGAGAGGTGTATTGGATGTGTGTTGGACGTGTGTTGGACGTGTGTTGGACGTGGTTGGATGTATGTTGGACATGTGTTGGATGTGTGTTGGACGTGTGTTGGATGTGTGTTGGACGTGTGCGGATCACCTGGGCTGTTTGTGAGCGTCTCCAGGACGCTGGGGGACCGCCCTTCCTTCAGGGCGTCTTGGGGTCCCGAGGTCCTGAGCAGCTCCAGCACGCGGCCCAGGTGGGCCCTGGCGGAGTGGGGGGAGTAGGGCTCTGGGAACACAACAGGGGACGCGTCCTTAGGCTGGGAGATAACGGACTTTATGACACTGTGACACCCAAACTAGAAAGTCAACATAGCCGGAGGGGTCCGAGGATTGCGGTTTAGCAGGTGAGTGGAACAGAGTGTGTGGATTGATGTCGCTCACTGCACTGCTGCCAACTCCAACTTTGGTTCACGTTCAAACGATTCTCATCAAATAAAGCAACTGTAGACACAGGTTAACAGTTGGGTTGGAGGGCTGGAGGTCTTATTACACCTGGCCCGAGGGAAGGTGTAATACTCTCCGTGTTTAAACACCACAGAATTGACACACTCAACATATATACCTCTTTGTTTTCTTACGACTAGACCAACAGCACCAAGCGCTGTTGGTGATTGTGCTACAAAAGACGAGATTTAACCAAATGTCTCGCCTAGGATCCTTGAAGCACTATATTATCTTATTATTCAAACAGTACTGGAACAACACCCAAAGAAACCCGCATCTAATCTTTTGATAACAATAAGTATGAAACAAATATTGGCCAAGTCGCAAGGCATGAATGCACTGTTCCTGCATAAGCACATTTCAATCGATTCAGAGAACCTCTCACACATTCTACCCGCTGAAATCTGCGGCTTGGCACCCAGACGTAAGATACAACACTCTAGCCGGAACTGGTTGACCTCCACAAGGTGAGGCCGCTGTTTTACATGCCACTGGGAGCGACTCAACAGCCACTGGGAGTGACTCAACAGCCACTGGGAGCGAGATTGTTGATTACAATAATTATTAGCTTCGGCTCCCATGGCTGTCAATCACAAGGAGGCTGTTTATACAACACATTTTATTCAAACATAACCCAAGACTAGTACGCCAAAAAAACACTGCGACATCTAATCACAAGTATGAGTACGAACTGGTAATGCCGAACTGGTTTTGTTTACTCCAAGCCTCCAAATAAGGACATGCACCATGCATTCCTCGCAGCGCTGCAACCACAACGTTCTGCTGTGCACCACAGCAACAGCGCTGGAGGAGCTGACGAAGCTGACGAGGCGCTGGAGGAGCTGGAGCACGTCACCCCGCCGCCCGTCCCGGGACGGTGGGGTGGGGTGGCGTGCTCCAGCTCCTCCAGCAGCACGCCGGAGGAGCAGCCTCGCAGACAGGCC